>NW_022104341.1:20657025-20679538 GCF_000313985.2 Echinops telfairi
TCCTGTGTCTCCCACTGGGTCTGTGCATGTCCTGATACCCATGATGTGACGTAGACAAAAAAATCAAAGGCTATGGCCTATAAATATTCTTAAATTTGTCAATATACAGATGTTCTCCTTACTCTTTCTTCCCAAGCCTTCACTTGGTGCTTTAATAGTACTTACATTAAATCAGGACGTGGCACAGGTTGTTGGCATTGTTAAATCTCGATAAGCAAAATAGAGCAGTACAGGGTGAAGCTGGATTACACAAAGGTAAAGCATCTATAAAATGCCAAATAACCTAATGATGAAATTACATATGTTTTGCATTTCCTTGCAATAATGGATTGACTGGTTTCTATATGAAGAGCCCTGGTGGCATAGTGGTGTATGTGTTGGGCTGTTCATCACAAGATCAGCTGTTCAAAACTAAACCGCCTGAGAGAAAGATGAGCTTTCTACTTCTGGAAAGTCTGTGAGTTCTGCTCTGACCTATAGATAGGGTCACCATGAGTCGGATCAACTTTAGGGCTGCAACAAGCCTTCAGAGATTTACAAACAGCACATGTGTCCTGTCTTGTGCTTCATTAGGCACCATCCTGATATTCTCATTTGTATCAAAGGTGCACATCAAAGGTACAAGGTACAGTGTTTACTCCTGGGATGTGTGCTGACTTATTGACTACTAGCACATTACTCTCCCCTTTCAAAACCTATAAAGCAGGAATTCTGGTGTGCTTGTAGTTCTCCCAAATATCCTACGTTCTACTATGGCTCAGTGAATTTGGGTAGGTATTTTCATCGACTGAGATGTTTTCTGTCATTGCTGGTCTATCAAACTAATTGTAATCATTTAAAATTCTCCTTTAATCACTCTATCTATAACAGTTATTTCTAATTATTTCATTATCCCAACTCAATTATACTGAGTCAATGTTTTAATAGTATGCATTCATTTGTTCCTCCATAAAACTAATCAGCATATTCCTAACTCTTGTCTAATAGGTTAATTCTAGAAAAAGAATTTACTCTGATATGAGAAGGGCACATAATACGCTAAGGGCTCTGTGTCATCAAATAAAACAGAATCCTTGACAAACACATATTATCTGACCTTTGATTAAATAAAACAGGATAGATAGTAAAGACAATATTGATAATGTCTTATCTTTTAAAACTAATAACGAGTGCTATGTAATATATTCCACTTGTAATTGCATGTACACCAAAGACTTAGAAAAGAGATTTGTTTACATGCAGATACTATATGTACTAAAAAGTCGTTTTCTGCTTCACCAAAATCCATGCTTTAATGCTGGTTTTATGACTCAGAACTTTGCCTAATATCCTGCATAAAATCTTCCCAGACCTTTGCAATTCAAAGGCAAACTACTAAGATAAGGACAATATGGTTAGATTTGAACTTTGAGATTCAGGCAGACAGACTTCTATTTTAGAGATAAAAAACCTAAAGAGATTACCATCCCAACCCTAAGAATAAGGGCAAGTGAGATAAGACAGAAAAGCATGGTGGTTTTGTTTGTTTGATGCTATTATATATGTATATAAGTAAAATTTTAAGAGAGATTTGAAAATGTAAAGAAACCTGAATGAACCAATTTCTAAAAAAGGACAAGCTTTTAGTAGAGAAGATACCTTTGACTCCTTTGATCCTTCCAAACTCGCTGTTACTGAGTTAAAATTCTGACTCATAGCGACCTTATAGAACAGGGTAAAACTGCCCTTTTGGGCTTCTGAGACTACAACTCTTTACGGGGCTAGAAAGCCTCATCGTCCTCCTGGGAGTGGCTGCTGGCTTCTAACTGCCGACCTAGTGCTTAGCAGCCCAACTCATAAACCACTGACCCACTGAAACTCCCTTCAGTCCTTAGAGGAATGGTAAGCGAGCGAAGGAACTTACCACAGGGAAACCAATGAGAGTTTTCAAGAACTTTTGACGGCCATGTGTGTATTGGTGTGATGAATTCGTGTTCCAAGGAATTACATGGAAATTCCAGAGAAAGGTTATACTCTGGGCAGTTGTGAGAGATCATTCCTAGAGCAAGCTGACCCTTAGGATGGGGCTGAGGAGGAGAACTCCCTCCCAGGCATCATAAGACTGTCTTGAAGGCAGAGCAGAGCAGATATCCCAAAACCAGAGAGCCAGTGCAGCACCAGAGAACAAAGAAAATTTGCTAGCCACCCAAAGGTAGGCAGCTAGTCTGTGAGGCAGCAAGAACTATCCCACAGTTTGGGAATAAAATGCAGAGATGAACATGGATACAAAGACCCTTGATTTCAGTTGGGACTCAAATCCCAAGTGCTGCTGAAGGGAAAGTTCTGATTCTACTTCCAGAAAATTTGGAGCAATTGAATAACAGAATTATATTGAATTAAAGGAACAACCAAGTCAGACTCGGCTTAACTATAGATGGGTAGATTTTTTAGATTCAAACCCCACTTTCAAGGCACATTTTCTGTTCTGTGCTTTCAAACTGATTCTGATTCATATTGGTCTGTGTAAGACAGAGAAAAAATGACCACAGAGTTTCATCATTTGCCATCTGAACAAGGAGAGATCACCAGATTAGCACCCCAGTAATAGAAGACTCGTGGTGTAGCGGCTTGGGTTGCAAACCATAAGGTCAACCATTTGAAACCACCAGCCACTCAGTGGGAGAAAAATGAAGATTTTCACTTCCGTAGAGAGTGACAGTCTTGGAAACCTACAGGGAGAGTTGAACCCTGTCCCATGAGAATGCTATGGGTTCAAATCGACTCCATGGCAGGGAGGATAGAAGACATACCTCTTTTTTCTGGGATTAGTTATTATTAATTTACACTTCTACCATTTTTTTACACAAAAGATCTGGCACACAGTAAGAAATTAGAAAACATGATTTAAAAAAGAAATAAGCCAAGATGAAGAAAGACATTTATCCAAAGCAGTCAGTCCAAAACTAGAATTGGATTATCAGAACTGGACTGAAATGACCGTATGAAGAACACATTCATGAATGGACAGTGGCGTTTTAAAACTCTCCATTGGGAAGCATGTTTTGTTTTGGTTTTTTTTTGGTGTGTGCCATTGTGGTGATTCTGACTCACAGATGATTCTGTGAGGAACCATGTGCTCAAGAGTTCAAATCCATCAACTGCTCTGATGGAGAAAGTTGAGGCTGTATATTTGTTTGAGGATTTGTATTTTCAGAAACCCAAAGGAACAATTCTGACCCATCGGACAGGGGGCTTTGCGTTGGAATGGCCTCGTTGACAGTAGATTTGGGATTAGTGAACTCCCAGGATTGAGTAGAACGATTCTACAGTATCTGTAGAGCAGCCGTCACATTTTTCTCCAGTGGAGTGACTGGTGAGGGTGAAACACAAGTCACCAGGGTTTTGTTTTTGACTATTGATCTTTAAAATATGCATTTCTTTCAAGTATTTTAAAAAGAGATGCAAGCAATCAATGGTTATATTAGGGAGGCTGCATGGGTTGGTATGTGTGGAGGTGTATTAAAACATAAACAAATGAACCTGCCACCCTTGAGCCACTTCTGAATCCTAGCAGCCCTATTGGACAAAGTGGTACTGGCCCTGGGGGTAGCCGTGTTTCTAAATGTTCACGAGAGGAGGAAGTCTTCTCATTTTCCCCACAGAGCAGCTGGTGGGTTTGACCCACTGACCCTGTGGTTAGCAGCACAATGCATAATCCATTATACCACCAGACTTCCTGTGGTGGTGTATGGGGCTAAATAATGGACCGTAAGTAAATAAATGAATAAATAATGGACCACAAGTCAGGAGAATGAGAGGGTCTCTTGGCTCTGTTACCAGCTCTATGAATTTGGACGAGTCACAGTCTCATGTATAACTAAAGAGGATGGGTGAGGTTATCACTGTCCCCCAAATCCTATACTTCTGACAATGGGGTGATTAAACAGAGCTCTCACAGAGGCTGAGGAATCACTTATCTAACATATAACTTTCATAGCAGTGGTATTTGTTGTATTGGGTATTGAATAGGAGAAGCTTTTACATTTTAACTGAACCATAAATACTTAGTCATTTTTTTAAGGCATCTTTGAATTGCACATAAGAGAAGCCACTGGGATCTCATGCTCAGAAAATATATGAGATCATTCCAGAGGTGAATACATACTATTTTCTATTCCCTACTCCATTTTTGTCATATGTAATGAAATGGTTTGAAGGGAGCAAGACAGAAAATTACTGAGAATTTTTATATTCTGAGATTCTTTGACTATTGGCTGGTGGGCAAAGGGGCAGGATTAATATCTATTTCTGGAAATTTTTTTTCTGAGATGAAGGTACATTTTCAGGCAGAGATTTTTTTTCTTCTTGCTTCATTGGGCAAGAAAGCTTTATCTTGTTCTGTGAGGTTAACTATGGGAACAGACCACTGCAGGGAGCTGGGGAACACAAGGCAGAAAGAGGAAGGGAGAGAATGCTCTGTTAGTTTCTCAGCTAGACAGGTCACACCGCTCTTGGGGCATGAAGATGAGGGTAAGAGTTTTAAATCAGCTGTGAAATTATTTTGGTACCCAGTGTAGAGTGAAGGATTGGGGTTATGTTTTCTTAGTAATTTCCCAGAATAGACAAACAGGAGTTTCATATTATAGCCTGTATGTGGTGAAGGTATAGATCTTTGGGCACACAAGAGTGTCAGTCATTTGACCAAGCAGAAATAGAAGTAGTTTTATTTTGGCTCTTGAAGTAATGATGGTGGAGGCAAGGGGGTAGAGGAAAAACAAATCAAGAAGGTAATTTTTGTCTGCGCAGTGAGACTTCTAATAACAGAATGGAAAGTTTAACTTTAAATATGTGTATTAGCATTAGGTAATTAGGTGTTAAAACAAATAAATAAACAGCTAAGAACAGCAATAGCATAAAGGAAATCCTTGACTCTGGCTTCTTATACCACAAGTCAGTAGTGGTTGGCAGGCATTTGTACAAATTAGAGATTTGATGATGGGCTGCACAAGTGGTACAAACATAGCAATAATTGTGCTGATGGCACACGACTAGACAGTGCACCATTCTGTTGTACATCGGGGTGCTATGAGTTGGAACATACTCAATAACACCTAATATCAGCAACAACTAATTTAGCTGTTTCTGCTACCCCTCGCATTTAGAACCCTGTGTCTGTTAAGGAACTTGGTGATGCAGTGTGCTAGGTTGGGGGCTGTTAACTGCAAGGTTGATGGTTCACATCCCCACCAGGGATCCTCCTTGCCTCCTCACATTTCTTCGTGGGCCTGAGCCCACTGCTGCAGCCTCTGAGGGCCTGCCTCTTCTTTTGCCAGCCCTCTTTATCAAACATGATGTCCTTCTACAGAGATGGGCTGTCTTGACAACATGTCTAAAGCGTGCAAGAACTTGAAGGCTCACCATCATTGCCTCTAAGGAGCACGCTGCCCTGACTTCTTTCAACACAGATCAGTTTGTTCCTTCAGCAATCCCGTGGGACTTTCAGTACGCATCAATTCTTCTTTGGTCTTCTTTATTCAGTGTCCAACTTCTGCATGCATATGAGGCCATGGGAAATCTAATGACTTGGATCAGGTGTACCTCTGCCCTCAAAGTAATATCCTTGATCTTCTACACTCTAAAGAGGTCTTGTGCTGCAGATTTACCCAATGCTGTCCATCTGTTGATGAGCATTGCATTTGAATCCAAGCAAAACAAAATCCTTGCCAACGTCAACCTGTTCTCCATTTATCAAGATGTTACCTATTGGTCCAGATGTGAGGATGTTGACCTTATTTACATTGAGTTGTAATCCACATGAAGGTTGCAATTCCTAATCTTCATCAGCAAGTGCTTCAAGATCCTCAATTGCATCAAGTAAGTTTGTAACAGTAGAGAGGAAAGTATCTAAGAAAGAAAAGTAAATAACAGTAGAGCATATTTTTTCTATCTACTTTTCTGTCTGGTCACCACTTTGTTTTGTCTAGTCCTTGTAAAGTCAATACTTTTTCTTGATTTGTCCCTTCACGTTGACTTAACTGAAACATGTATTTACATGGAAAAGAATAACATACCTCAAAGCGCTCCCAAACTGAGTTTGTTCCTTTTTTCAGTGAAAATGGATGGCTGACTAAACACCTAGACATGGTTACTGGGAACTAGGAGAGTTTGCCCTGTTCCTATGCACTTAATAGAGAGGTGGATACATGGTGGTGTGCTCTGGGTGGAGAGTAGGCAGGGAAAATGAAAAAAGGAACAAGCACTCAGATTTTAATTATAAAGAATCCAAGAAATGCAGGATATTTTTTAGTAAACCAAAGTTTTCATATATAATAAGTATTAAATCTTGCAATTCAGATTTCAAGAAGTTGAAACTTGTGAAAAAAATGAAAATAAGTGCTGTCAAATTTCAGATGGGTGGCGTGTTTTGCTTTTTTACAATATCGTGCAGGAGCAGTTGATTAAAACAATTGGGATTTGAGGTGAAGCCATGCCAGGTTTGGATGAACCCTGTCTTGTAAAATGTCAAATGTTACTCCATCTCCATCGAAATTGACCTGCAAATCTAGAAGCCAATCATATATGAGCTTTACTTTTAACTTTTTTTCTGTCACAATAAACAACTAGGTAATCAAAAGAGACACAAACCAACCCCCTTTGAGTCAATGCCATTTCCTAGGACACAGCAGAACTGCTTCGCGGGATTTAGAGCACTATGAATCTGGATAGGAGCAGGTCACCTCACCTCGTTGCTTTGACTCTGCAGTGCTTAACCCCATGTACTGAGAGCTCTTTTCAAATGAGACCACTTTATAAGCTGCTGCCTTTGTAGAAGTGGACGGTTGCGTGGGGGCTTTCAAGTTGATTCTGACTCATGACAACATTATATGGGAGAAAAGAACTGTCCCAGAGGGTTTTCCTAGGCCATGCCCCTTGTGGCAGCAGAATCCTGTTCTTTTTTCTCCCAGTCACTGGGTAGGTTTGAACCGCTGACCTTTCAGTTAGTAACTGAGCACCTAACCAGGACTCCAAAAAAGAAGAGGAGAAATGTCTCACTTTCTTTTCTGATATTTTCATAATTTTAGTAACAAAAATATTTCATCGATAAGATCATATCACAATTCTAGCATTTGATCTCATAATGTGGGAAGCTGGTAATTACCCAGTGACCAATTTTTCATGGTTGGAGTTTCTACATTGTTCAAACGTCTGCAACGAAGGCAGCCTTCAGTGAGACAGCTATCTACAAAAGATTTTCTCTCTGTGACCTAAGAGTGTAGAGTACAATCCAGAAGCATTATTTGCTCACTTACATTCTAGCATCAGTGTATGGAGAAGGAGAAATCTGTTCAACACTGGAGCTGATAATGGTCACCGCAGGATTCTGCACTCAAATTCTGGGATGAGCTATATAAAGAATTTTATTTTCAATATTTACGGGAGAAGTATTGAATGACAGATGTACTATATTTTTATTCCAATTTACCATGGTTCTGGTTGCAGTCTTTAACCAGTGAGGTCAAAGGTACCTTCTTTCTTATTTAAGCAACTTTTGTTTTTCCGTTGCTTTCGCACATCTGGGCAGCATGTCTGTGCTTCCTTGGCTCATGCATGATATTCTGACTCCTATTCTCAGTGGTTCCCTGTGTTCATGAGCTGAAACAGGCCTTTTGAGTGTAACTCTCCATCTAGCAGTATCGTGGGCATTTCTATGTAAACAAACTCAGCAAATGTTCTGGAGCTTTTCCATAGAACCACAGACCACCCATTCTAGACATGGTTTGTCCACGTGCCCTTTGACCTGGAGTGTAGGAAAAGCTGTGCCCTGGCTTTTATTCATTGTATGCATAGTACAGTGAGCATTCAGTGATTGTCTCTGGCTTTTGGTTTTGTTGAAATTATCTTGTTATCTGTACATAAAAATAAGTAGATGCTCTTATGGCCCAATGTGGAAATTCTTCAGACAAAAAGACAAGTAGATAGGAGATAGTATTGAAGAGGGACACAATTTGAAATTAGGAACATTGGCTGTATTTCTGGTTGTATTTCTGATTTTGTTGTGGGATTACTGGAAAGCTTTTGTACACACAGGCTATGGGAAAGATAGACAATAATATTAACGTTAATGTTTGTATTTTAAAGTTAGAGATGAAACCATGTTTCCATGTGAACGGATGGAAAGGAGAGAAGGGCTGGAGAGCCAAGGGCATGTGAAGGCAGGCCCTGAAGCGATGAGGGCAGCTTGCACTGCAGACAATCTCCACTATGTCAAAAGGCTGGCGGTTTAATTGCTTGAACGTGTGATTTGGGGAGTCAGTTTAGACTGGAGCACACTGGAACTGTCAGGGAAATCACAATGAGTAAAAATGGACCTATTCAATCTGCCTCTCAATCCCCCAAATTCTTTTTGGCTGTAAATCAGAGCTTCTGCACAATGCATTAACTCATTCAGGTCACCAGGGTACTATGTTAGCTCAGTGCTCACAATAGTCCATGACCAATTCTGTACTCTCCCCAGCAGGAGGGATGCAATACCATTTTGTATTCTCTTCGTTAGGCTAATACCAAATTTAAAAAGGAAGGAACAAAAGAAATGTCTACATTCGTCTTGCTCACTCCTCGTAACCTTCTTTACAACTCTTCTTCCTTGTGGCCAGACTACGAATCAGAGAGAACATGAATGAGTTCACCGCCTTTGTAGTTATCCATAGACTTCAGTAAAATTAAGAACGCTGGGCTGTTCAACTCCATCCTCAAATTAAAGGAAATTGACAGCAGAAAAGATGGGAATGCTGAAGAGGTTTATACTTCACCTCTAGTAAAATGATCATAATATGATTAGTCTCTTGATAAGACTAACTTTCTAATGGGGCTACTGTCTGCTTCGTACACACTATCTTGTCCAGCTTCCTGCTCTGTCATCACCCAGAAGCTACATCTTCTTCAATTATATAGAACTTTCTTCTTTGCTTCTCCAGGATTTCATTTTGATTAGACCCATGACCAATGTTCATGGAAGCAACAGTCAAGAGATCAAAGGCTGCATCGTATTGGACAAATCTGCTGCACGAGGCTTCTGTAAAGTGTTGAAAATAAGGGTGTGTTACTTTGAGGACTAATGTATGCCTGAACCAAGCCATGGTATTTTTAACTGCCTCATGTGCATGTGAAAGTTGGACATTGAATAAGGAAGATGGAAGAAAAATTGATGCATTTGAATTATGATATAGGCGAAGAATATTGGAAGTACTACAAACTGCCAAAAGAACCAACAGAACCGGGCTAGAAGTGCAGGCAGACCACACCTTAGAGACAAGGAGGGTGAGACGTTGCCTCATGTACTTTGGCCATGTTATCAGGAGAAACCCATCCCTGGAGAAGGGCAGCATGCTTGGTGAAGGAGAGGGGCAGAGAAAAAGAGCTATGCCCTCGACAAGCTAGAGTGACACAGTGGCTGCAATAATGGGCTCAAGTTGAAGAGCAAGTGAGGCTGGTGCAGGGCTGGGCAGTGTTGTGTTCTATTGCTCATGGGGTCATTATAAGTCGGAACTGGTTTGATGGTGCATAGCAGCTATTATTTAGGATACTAGTAGGAGTCATTTCCCACTGAGAACTGGTCTAATTTTACTACATCTGAGATTTGATATCTGAGAGTCCCTTTGCCTGCATTACATAAATTGTTACCCAAGAAGTTCCAGCTCATGTTTAGGTTTTAATTTCTCTGTCACTCTCTGGGGAGATATCCCATGACCTAGTGATCTATGTACCAAAAACCAAACCAAAACAAAAAAACTCCCAACTCACTGCTGTTGAGTCAATGCCGACCCACAGGGACCCTGTAGGCCAGGGTAGAAGCGCCCCTGTGGGTTCAGAGACTCTACCTCTATCGGAATAGAAAGCCTGGTATTTCTCCTGTGAAGCAGCTGGTGGTTTTGAACTACTCACCTAGTGGCTAGTAGTCCAACACATACCCCCTATGACATTAGGGCTCTTCAGTGATGTATGTTATTTTCTCCATTATTACTATGATTATTATCATGGTAATACCACGTTTGAATTATCAGTACAATTTATACTCATGCACCATTTTTAGTGTTTGTTGAATATGTCTCTTCCCCACTAGACCATTACCTTGAATATCAGATACTCAGAGCCTAGTTCAACATATGGATCACGACATGAAGGAACAGAGAGCCTTAGGGAAGGAAGTGACGGAGCCCACCACACTGTCACGTGCTGAAATTGCCAAGTGACGCTCATTAAGAAAGGATCTATTCTGATTTACAAGCTCTGGGAGAATTTCAATGACCCATTGATTCTCTGAAAGAAGGAAGGGAGACATCTTGAGTCCAGATCAGAAAAAGAAATGTTCATAGAGTTTATTATAATTGAAAAATTAGCCTCCTCCCTTCAGTTACTGCACCCATGTTCTCGTCCTAATTCAACTTACGATAGCACCTAGTTAGTAGTTGATAGATCACCAGAAGAAATCTGAAAGCATGACCTTAACCCATAACTGAAAGTTATTTGTCCTCTGAGGGCTTATCCAGTTATGTCCATGTGCCCTTAATAAACTCAACTGTCAAACTGAGATGACCTCCTCACTTTAGTAATAATCTCCCCAAACAGTGTATTATTTTATTTGAGTTGGTGTGCATCTTTTGAATTCAAATGCTTAAATATTCAAATATTGGTACCTGTACAAATACTCAAGAAGCTTAGGTGGCATTTTGGTTAAGTGCTCAGCTCTGCCGTAAGATCAGTGGCTTGGGACTATTCTGTGGCTCCACACGAGAAAACCCCTGTCACGCTCTTTCTGTAAAGATCACCACCTAGGAAACACTTTGAGGCAATTCGACCCTGTCTTTAGAGTCATTCTAAGTTAAAAATCAACAAAATGACTTAAAACAGCACTAACAATAGCAACATAGAATATCGAAATAAAATTTTGTAAAAATACTTTCCAAAACAAGTATCTCTGACTAAGAGATTGCCACTTTATTTGCTTTAAGTTGATTCATGATACCACTTACAATAAAGGGTTGGGTTAACTGCATAGGTCTTAAGAGTTAGGATGAGTAACAATTTCAGGGATTTTTGACTCAGATCTAGCACCTGTGATTAATATAGGACTCCAACCCACCGCCGCCAACTTCCATTGTCGTACAGGGTCTTTTGTCACTCTCTCTGTCTCTGTCCTCAGAGACTGGGGCTTTACATATCCTGGAATCATTCATCTTTGGTATTTCAGACTCTCGTCTTTGACAGAAAGATTCTCCCCCTACCTCTTCTGTTCTTGGAAACCTTCTTACTGGCACTGCTAAAGAGTCTTTAAAGCTGAGTGTAAATTTTCCACCAGAACATTTACCAGACCCTAAAAAGGTTGATTGTCTTGGGCTCTGAATGGTGTGCATCTATTACACAGAAGATTTCAAATGTTTTTTCCCTTGCTACTGAGACAAAAGACCTTGGTCTCACATCAGGCTATATGCCTTCAAACTAGGGAACGTTCTTAAAGTTTTATCATCACCTGTTATGTTCTAGGGACTCTTACTACACTGTGGATTATGCAAGAAGCAAAAACTGACAGCCAACATCAAACCCTACACTCGTGTTTCTGAATCACTGAGAGGTTTGAGCAGCCATTTGTTTCTTTTCTTTGCTGGGAAATGATTTCAACCTGATCTCCTCAGGGACCTAGGGTCAGGCCTCCAACCTTGTCTCATTTCTCAAGGGAGATCTAATGGGATTACAGGCCGACACTCACTCTGAGCTGCTAGGAAATAGAATCCTGGGTGGTCTGCCAGGATACCTAAGTGTTCTGGATCTTGCAAAATCAATGGCTAACGTTTATGTAGCTCTTATTTTCCAGTCGTGGTGCTAAAGTCTTAGCAAATAGTAATTCATTTTATTCTTCCAATAACTTTACCAGGAGGTCACTGTTATTACATCTAATTTAGAGCAAAGAAATATGGGGAAGTTAAAGGACTTTAATAAACACACACAAAAAAACGTGTGACTTTGCCAGGACTCACCTGTAAGTCACCTGATATCAGTGTTTGCGCTTGACATGTGACAGAAGGTGGACAAAGTAAGCAAGCAATAAACCTGTTCTGAAGTATTTTACAATGTAAAGAAGATTAAACAAGTGAACATCTTCATAAAATTATGTTAAAATGAGAAGCATATGGTGTCATAGATATTGAGAAGACAGAGTAACAAATTCTGTCACAAGAGAGGGTTGATTAGAAGAAAAACTTCCTAGAGAAGGTAACTCGTGATAGAAACCTGGAAAGTCTAAGGAGGTCACCCTGTTGACAAATGAGTAGCTGGCATTCCTGGTAGAGGAATGCAGTCACACACAAATATGAGAAAGCAACTACACGTGACTCAATGCTCCGTGAGTGTCAGATTTGAGTAGAAGAATAGCAGAATTTATGGTTAGCGAGAAACCAGACCAATTCTGAAGAAACATTTTTGCTGGCCTAAGAATTCAACTGTACTCTGAGAAGTAGAGAATCAGTGCAGAAGAAAGTGATTCAATTATACGTGGGTGTTGCCAAGACCCTGGAATAGCTCTGAAGAAAATTGATGGAAGGAGAGCAAGGAAGAGATAATGAAGTCAGTTTAGCAAAGGAGCACATAATAATTCAGAAACTACTGTGAGTAAAGCAGAATAAAAGGACCCACGAACTTCAATCCTATGTGCAGTCTTTTTCTTCCCTTTCTACTCGGGAAAGTAATAACATAAATTTGATTATATGACTAATAAGTCATAAGGTTGGATCAACATTTTCAATTCACTGCTCCCAATCTGGTCTCCTCCTTTATATGGTGTGTTCTGGGAAAGCTGACCTGCGCTGACTGATTGGTCACGTTGCCACCTGGCTTCCAGTTTGGCTCAGCAGGAGAGAGCGGAGAAGTAAAGGTACCCTTTCCCTGCTGAGTGCCTGTGGGTAGCACTGCCGGACACGGAAATCTTGGCGCAGATCTGGTGACCCTCTTCAAGAGCCTTCCAACCTTGGCATGGAAAGAGTGCTCCAGGCTGCCTCAGTTTTCCTCTCTTCTTTGTAGTTTTTCTCCTCAAATCTACACCTTTGTAAATAGGCCCTTTTTAATCTCTACTAAATTCCCCAAATTGAGTGTGCCATTTGTTTCTGTCAGGGCTATGTTTAATACAAGAGAATATGGGAAAATAGGTCTTTTCCTGCAAGGTTAGTGAAACTGTAAATTAATATAACATTTCTTGAGAGTAATTTGACCATAGCAATAACATTTTTGAATATTCATAATATAGTTTATATATATATGTTTATTAGATGTTTATATAAATACCAACATATTTTTGTTTAAAGCATTGACTCAGAAATAGGGATGGAGGGGGATTCTTACTTTTATTTTGCATTCTTAAACTCCTATAAATATTTAACATTTAGCAAAAATTATTTTTAATTTTTTAAAATTTCTTTTTATTTTTAATCATTTTAATGGGAGTTTTTACAGACATCATAACATTCCATAGTTCAATCACATAAAGTATTGTACAATTAATTGCTACCACAATCAGTTTTAAAACATTTTCTTTCTTCTTGGAACTCCCCCACCCTACACCCCAGGAACTCTTATTTTAATTTTTTTCCCGTATCTTATCCCATCCAATATATCCATTCACATATAATTCTGTTGTTTGCTCCCCTCAAGTGGAGTTATACAGTCTTCAGTGCTATAAACTCCCGCACCCACCCACCCCAGTCTCTTCCCGTACCCTCAGGAAACCATTGCTCCCCCTATTGTTTCTGAAGGGTTAGCTATCTTGCCAGCTTTCATGTATCTTAGAATCTTAAATATACAAATTAACATACACAAGGCTAACATGATTAATGAGGTAAAATAAATAAAAACCATACTAGTAAGGGAAGGAAATATTAAAGAACTAGTGGATAGTTATGTGTTTCCTCAGTGCTATACTGCACCCTGGGTTTATCCTCCTCCTCTCCATGTGGCCCCCTCCAATGACCTTACAGGCAGGTTTGGATCTCTACTCCATCCACACCCCTTCACACAGATTGGGTAGCTTGCTTTTGGATTTTTGATATCTTTTCCCATCAACACCTCATTATCACACATGCTGGTGTGCTTCTTCCATGTGGGCTGGCCATTTGTTTAGCTACACGCCTTTAAGACCCTCAACGCTATATCTTTTAATATCTTTTTCTGGTCATGTTTGATCAATCGAATTGTATCTGAGAGGAATTACTGAGAAGTGAATGATGGGCAAGCATGATGATTGGGCCTCAAATTTAAAATTTCTTTCAGTGAAGAATAGTGGAGATCATGTGCCAGGACTGTTATAGAAATTAAACTCATGGTATATCTTAAGTAGCTCTATTATGTGCCAAGTCAGTATGAAAAACTGTTATTGGTAATAAATGAGGACAACTTGAGCTATGTCAACGGTAATAGAAATGGAAAAGGTAATACGCTCCGATTGCACTCTGAGTTGAAGAAGGACCGAAGAAGAATGGGGGCATTTGAATACTGGGCTGGTGAAGATTTTTTTTAAAGTAGTGTGGACTGCCAAAAAAACCAAATAAGTCTCTCTAGGAAGAAATTCTGGAGCTAGAATCCTCCATAGAGGCAAGGTTAAGTGAGACTTGATCTCACATACTTTGGATGTGCTGCCAGGAGGGACCAGTCTCTGGAAAAGGACATGCTGCTTGATAAGGGGCAGCGGAACAAGAGGAAGGCCCTCAACAAGATGTATTGACACAGTGGCTGCAACAGTTGTCAGGATGGCCAAGGGCGAGCAGTGTTTCCTTCCGTTATGCATAGGGTACTGTGAGTTAAAATAGCACTTAACAACAACAACATGAGTTGAAATACTGGAATTTCTATACCTGGTAAGACTGTTTGAGTAACCAGGGTAAGATGTATTGATTACATATGGTAAGTGGGAGAAATGAAATTAGAGTCATTCTTAGCTCACATTTAAGTAAGTGAGTGGTTCCATTCATAAACTGTAGTAAAGAATAAGATAGTCATTTGGGAAGAGAACTGATGAGTTTTGTTTGAAGAATGTCCGAGGTGAATTATTCAGAATGTGTTTGCAACCACAGCAGTCAAAGTGCTATCACAAGCTGGCATTCCCTGTGCTCCAGTGTATCACAGACGAGCTTGGAGGATAAGAATTCAAAACCACTTAGAACTTTTGAGTCTTTTTTATAGCTTTCTCCATCTTGAACTTCTTTTTTCTATTATTTTGCCAGTCATTATGTGTTAAGTATGTCATAGCTTGGCAGCTTAAGCTACATTAGATAATGCAATCAAATCTACACCAGCTATCTAAGATACCAAAGCATCTTGGTAATATAACAACGTAACTAAACTTTTGCCTTGCTTCTGCTTGTTCTTAAAATTTGCTTTTTCAGACTGCAATGTCTATTCTTTTCTACCACTATATAGTTGATACATTTATGTTTATCATTTTTACTTGTCATATTTCTCTCACAGGAAAATACTTGATATGTTTAGTACAAGGAATCATCTAGTATCCATCTGAATTAAAATTAGAGAAAGTTTTAGTGCAAAACAACAAAGATACACTAGTGTTTTACAGAAATCTAGTGCATCTAAATAGCTGGATAAATATACTCACTTTTTACATCACTTAAGTATTAATCCATCTATCTAGATTCTCAGAGATATATTTATATAAGTTATGTTAAGGACAAAAAAAAAGGAAGGAGAAGAAAATTTGCTGAACTATTTACAACCCTTCTACATGCAAGCACACTATATGTGAGTGTGTGTATACACACAGAGAGATAAAGGGATTATAGATCAGTAATGTCAAGATATTAGGTCTAGCTTCTCCTTATCAAAATAAGGAATCTTTTTATTAAGGTATCTCAGAAAGGGTAGATTTATGGATTGAAGGGAGTATGTTTAATATATCTGTATCAATCTAGATTGACAGTTCTCCCAGATATGAATTTCCCCAGAGAGACAGTGTTACTGGTGTCAGTGGATGGCATCATATACTTCAATGCCCCATTATTAAATTGATAACAAGATAATTCCTCTGCTTCTTGGAGACATGACAGGGTTTGCAATGGTTAACACTCTTATTGTATGGGATTTTATGTTCCAGGTGGTTTTTAATAAGAAGCATATTTGTATTTCAATATTGAAAAAAATGAAGTGAAAACAACATAGTAAAATAAATTCAAAATCAGATAGATGGAGCCACACAATGTAGCTATTAAAAATGTACTGCTGAGTATGTGGAACTTTGTCCAGATAAATGATATCCTTCTTATATTTTCTTCAACCATTTGGCTTAGACAATTCTGCTTAGAGGCATATAATGAATTATTAGTCAACATTGAAATCTACATATTTTGTGTAGTATTTCAATATAGTAGTTATATGATAATTTTCCATATCATGAGGCTATAACACAGAGCAATTAAATGATATTTGGAGTGAATTGTGGAAGGCAGATTTCTTTGTGCTCTTGACAGTTCCCTACCCTTTCAATGCTATTCATCAGCACCAAAACTTAAGTGCATTGATTCTCCTTTAGTCTTTCTTATTCGTTTGCCAGTGTTCACTTGCATATGAAGCAATTGAAAATACTAAGTCCTGGGTTAGGTATAGGAATTGAGACATGAGGTTAAAATAGCAATAGAAACAGATAAATAGAAATACTTTGAAAACATCTCCTCGAAGTGACGTCTGTGATCTCCAACACTGTCAAGAGTTTTAGGTAGCAGATTTGTCCAATGCCATGGGTCTTTCAATTCCTTCACTGATATTTCCCTGAACACCGATTGAGCAACAAAAGGAAACCTCATCCTTGACAACTTCAATATTTTTAGTCCGTTTTTATGATGTCATCTACGGGTTTCATTGTGAGGCATTTTGTATTCTTTACATTGCCTGCTCTCCTGCTGATTTTCACCAGTGAGTTTCATTTGTCCTCCTTTTCAAAAGAAGCAAGGCTGTGCCATCTGCATATCACTCATGGTTCATAAGTTTTCCTCCAATCCTGAGACCTTGGTTTCATCAGATAGACCAGTTTTTTCCCTCCTCCTATTGGTTCAGCATTCGGATTAGGTAAGTGTCGTGAAAGGCCACAATCCTGGTACACAACTGCCCTGATTCTAAACGATGCCATATTCCCTTCTTCTGTTTGAACATAACATCACGATAAGTGGAGAAAAGATTGGCATTCAAGGATTTCCTCTTTCTTGGATCACAATCAGAATTCTTGGAAGTAGCAGTCCCTAGATAAGGCAAGCCACCGCATTGGCTAAATGTGCTGTACAAAGCCTTTCTAAAGTGTTGAAAAGCAAGGAGATTGATTACTTTGAGGACCAAGGTGCCCCTGAAACAAGCCATGGTATTTTCATGAGGCTCCTATGCCTGTGAAAGTGGGACATTGAATACAGAAAACCACAGAAGAATCAATACATTTGAATTACGGTGCTGTCAAAGAATGTTGAAAGAACCAAAATAATGAACAAATCGAACTTGGAAGAATGCTCTTTGGAGACAAGGAAGGCAAGACTTTGTCTCATGTAGTTTGGACATACTGTCAGCAGAGACCAGTCCCTGCAGAAGAGCATCAGGTTTAATAAAGCAGAAGGGCAGCATAAAAGAGGAAGATACTCAACACAATGGATTGGCACAGTGGTTGCAACAATTATCTCAAACCTAAGAACTGTTGTGAGGACAGTGTAGGACCAGACTGTGTTCTGTTCTATTGTACATAGAGTCACCAGAGTTGGAAACTACTTAATAGCACCTAACGTCTCTTTCCAAAAATAGAGGGCCTCACTTTTTTTTTCCCATCGAGGGGCTGGTGGTTTAGAACTGCCGACCACGGAGTTAGCAGTGTGTAACCACTACACCAGAAGGCCTCCTTCCTGGCATAGAGCAGAGTACTAAAACAATGCTTCATAAAGAAACCTATGCTAAAACACTAGGCACTAAGATAGACTTTGTCTTGAGCTCTGCACAGGAGTTACAATGAGGGTTGACCCCATTCTGTTCCTGAAAAAAAATAGTGGGCTTGGCTTTATGTTTACATTTCTGGCACTGATACTCACTCATATTGTGCCTAGAAGCCGTCTTATTCCCTTCCTCTGAAATAGGGATCCTGACTTGCTTTACTCAGTCACTCAGGTACCAAGATGAATTGACACAGTGGTTACAACGATGAGCAGCTCAAGCGTAAGAACAATTGGGAGGATGGTGCAACACTGGGCAGTGTTTTGCTTTGTTGGACTTATGAGTTGGAGCCAACTTGATGGCACCTTACTACAACAGCTGTTTGACCAACTGCCTCTTGGTCTATGCCCACATGTGTGCAACTATTTGTCTGGAATTTCTGTTCTTTGAAAGGTTACCCAGATTTTGTTACGATCCACACATTGAAATGTCTTGCGTAGTCAACAAAGCACAAGTACAAATCATTCTGATATTTTTGGTTTTCAATCAAGGTCCAGCTGGTATCATCAGTGATATCACCTAATCTCATGTTTTCTTCTGAATCTGGCTTAAATTTCTGAAAGCTCTTTGTGAATTTACTGCTGTAATGCTTTTGAATTATGTTCATCAAAGTTTTATTTGCATGTGATCCTAATGATAGTATATGGTAACATTTCCACATTCTGTTGGATCACCCTTCTTTATAACAGACACATATATGATTCTCGTTCAGTTGGTTGACCTTCTTCTCAATTTCTTGGCATAGACTGACAAGAGTTTCTAGTGCTTTATCAGTTTGTTAAAACATTTTAATTGGTAATTCATCAATAGCTGGAGCCTCTGTTTTCCCTAACCCACTTTGTAAAGCTTGGACTTTTTCCTTCAATATCATTGATTTTGACTACTTGCTACCTCACGAAATGGTTGCACACTTGCCAGTTCTTTTTTAAATGGTTTTATCTATTTCATCATCTTTTGATTCTTCATACATCATTAAGTATTTTGCCCTTAGTTTGCCAAGTGTGTTCTTCCTTTGTGGTTTTCTAAGCCCAGGTCTTCGTATATCTCATTATAGTAAGCTATTTTTCTTCTTGAGCTGCCTTTGGAAATTTTACTTCATCAAATCTCCTCAACATTTCCATTCCATTCATTAATATTGCTGTTACTAACCCCATGCGACAGCTAAGGAGACTGACCCTTGGCAGTTACCCCAGCTTCACAGCTATTGAATGTGTATTCCCATCTCTTTTCATGGTGTCATGGTACCTCCCTTACATGATTTAGGGATGGGCACTACATGTCAGAGGTCTAACAGCTAAGAAGCAAGAGATGTAGGCTTCAGACCTCTGGCTTCAAGTCATTCCACATACTTTCTAGAAAATTAAAGATAATATCTTGATAGCTGTAATAAAAACTAGATGTCACTGAGTTAATTCCAAGTCATGGATACTCATGTGTACCACAGTAGAATGGTCCTCAATAACATTTTCAATGGCTGGGTTTTCAGGAGTAGATTATTATGTCTCTCTTCCAAGGTATCTCAGGGTGAACTCACACCTATAACCTGTCAGTAACAACCACATATTTTAGCTGCTGCACCACTCAGGGACTTCAGCTTTATTATATTTGATGGCATACACTGAGAATCATTGTTAGGAAAATATAAGTTATAAATAAATCATTTTGGTTGAAGAGGAATCCAGAAAATACATACAGCGGAGTCTATGGGTTTCTCCTGCTTGGCAATAGCCCAGAGGGGATGGAGATGATCCTGTCATCCACTGATGAGTGATGTGAGGGAACGCCTTTATGCTTGTTTGGAAACTGTGTTGTATTTCTCAGGAGTTTTGTATGCCATGAATCCCCAATGGTTTCTAGATAAAATGTTTTCTGTTTAATGAAGAGTAATGTAAAATTGTCTTACCACAGGCAATGCCAACTGCTGACTATAACAGAAGTACTTTAAGAGAAGTGCTTTTCCAGTAGCTTCAATGCAAGCTTCATTTTTATTGTAAAGATGTTTTATATATCTAGAAGCTAAAAAAGAAAACAGAACAAAATGTTGTTTTCAAAGTTAAAGATGAAAGGAGTCGAAAATATTATGTCTAATGGGTAAGGCAAGTCACAGAGTACAGCATTTTCTTTTCTTTCTTTTTTTGGGGTGTGTGTGTGTGTGGGAGAGAGAGAGCTTTACTATTCTTGCTTCTTTTTTCATTTCTTTTAAAAATAATTTTATTGGGGGCTTGTACAACTCTTATCACAATCCATACATCCATCCATTGTGTCAAGCACATTTGTACATTTCTTGCCATCATCATTCTCAAAACATTTTCTTTCTACTTGAGCCTTGGGTATCAGCTTCTCATTTTCGCCTCCCTCTCCACCACCCCTCCCTCACGGAACCTTGATAATTTTTAAATTCCTATTTTGTCATGTCTTACTCTGTCTGATGTCTCCCTTCACCCACTTTTCTTTTGTCTGTCCCCGGGTGGCGGGGAGGGTGTTATATGTAGATCCTTGTGATCGGTTTTCCCCTTTCTACTCCACCTTCCCCTTACCCTCCTGGTATCACAACTCTCATTATTGGTCCTGAGGGGTTAATCTGCCCTGGATTCCCCATGTTTCCCATTCTTATTTGTACCAGTGTACATCCTCTGTTCTAGCTGGATTTATAAGGCAGAATTGGGACCATGAGAGTAGGGGTGAGGAAACATTAAAGAGCCGGAGGAAAGTTGTATGTTTCATCGGTGCTATACTGTACCCTGACTGGCTCTTCTCTTCCCCACAATCCTTCTGTAAGAGGATGTCCAGTTGCCTACAGATGGACTTTGGGTCTCCACTTTTCACTCCTCCTCATTCACACTAATATGATTGTTTTTGTTCTTAGATGCCTAATACGTGATCTGATCGACAACTCATGATCACACCGGCTGGTGTGCTTCTTCCATGTGGGCTTTGTTGCTTCTCAGCTAGATGGCCACTTGTTTATCTTCAAACTTTTAAGACCCCAGTTGCTGTATTTTTTTATTGCTGGGCAACATCAGCTTTCTTCACCACTTGTGTTTATGCGTCTGCTTTGTCTTCAGCGATAGTGTTGGGAAGGTGAGCATCATGAAATGGCAGTTTAATAGAACAAAGTATTCTTGCTTTGAGTGAGTACTTGAGTAGTGGCCCAATGTCCATCTGCTACCTTAATACTAAACCTATAAATATATGCACATAGATCTTTTCCCCATCACCATATATAAATATATTTACATAAGCACATGCCTGTATTTACACCTCTGTAAATGCCCTTTGCCTCCTAGTTCTTTTCTCTATTTCTTTTTACTTTCCTCTTGTCCCACTCTCATGCTCAGCCTTCATTTGGTTTAGTAATTCCTCTCTGTTACATTGCCCTTGATCAAGCCCTGCCAGGCCTCCTATACCCTCCTTGCCATCAATTTTGGATCACTCTTTTTTTCTCTTGCCCCTGAGTTTGTTAACACCCACTTTCTTTCTCACTCCTCCCCACCTCATATGTCCCCTCTGGAACCATGGGTCCCATTTTCTCCTCCAGATTGTTTATCCTACCTATTTTATCTAGATAGACCTGCAGAGATGATAATATGCACAAAAAACAAGACAGAGCAAAACAAAGCAAAAAAATAAAACAAAACAACAAGAACAACAAAACCAATGACAAGAAAAGAGAAAACCCTGTAAATAGTTAAAGATCTGTTTAATGACCTTTAGTTCTCTAGTCTGGGCAAACTAGGGAAACAAATCCACAGAAACTCATATGTATAAGAGAGAGTTTTATATAAAGGGTAAGTGTAAATCAAGAAAGCATCACAACCCAGTGCTGCCCAAGCCTATAATTCCAACATTATCCCATATGTCCGACAACAATCTACAAAGTCTTTCTCAATCTCACAAAACACACGCCATGATGCTGACTGCAGGTGGAAAGCTGAATCAATGAGTGTGTAAACATCTCAGCGCTGGCAGGGGTTTCTATGTGACTGTCCCAGAAGCCAGGGCTCTAGGGTAAGTCCATGTGGCTTGTCCTCAGGGTTGTCTTGCAGGAAGTGAGCCTTGCCAGCTGAAGCAGGGAATTAGCTAAGAGAGCTGACCCTGATCCAACCATCAGATAGCAAGAGTCCTGAAAACTAGAAAGGTGAGTCTCACTGAGCCATTTATCTCTCCACCCTTCAATTAAGCCCACAAGTGTTTATCGGCCAGTTTGCCATAATAAACCTTAACTGTCTCAAGTGTGTTCTGGCCAAATCTGATGGGATGCCACACCCTGGGCCCAAAGTCTCTTTTTGGTATTCCCTCTGGACTTCCTTGCCTTTTCCCTTTGCTCTTCTGTTGCATGTCATTAGTGTTTTGTCTCGGTGTGGTGGGGTCAGATCAGGTGCAATTCTCGCACTGTGTCTCCAGTGTTGTCCCCACTAGGACTGTGGGTCAGTAAGGGATGTCCCGTGTCATTGTAGGGCCAGCCATATGGTCTTCTCTGTGCTTTGGCTGCTCTGAGTGGGGATATTGTCCTCAAGGCTTG
>NW_022104341.1:20680749-20702388 GCF_000313985.2 Echinops telfairi
GGTGCTCCAAGACAAGAATGCAACACACTGGCGTGAAGCAGAGAACCAATGGAGAGGCCTGAGGGGCCAGACCCATTACCAACTCAGTGGGCAGCCCTACTGCCCCCAGAAGAATTCATTTCTGAGGACAGCACTAAAGCTACAGCTCAGGGAGAGGGACATGTCTGATCAGAGCACACAGGAGCAAACAAGGGGGGGTGGGGAGTGAAGCACATCCTGACCCACCAAGCCCTGAGGACAATATTTTTGCTCATAGCAGCAAATTTACAGAGAGGACCACAGGGCCGGCCCCACCATGAGACACAACGTTTCTCATGGACTCATAGCACAGGGACAGCACTGGAGACACACGGTGGGAATTGTGCCCACCCTGTCCTGACACCACCACGCCTAGGCAAGATGCTGAGTGCAGAGCAATGAAGTTCCCAGGGAACCCCAAAAATAGACTGCGGGGCCAGGGTGTAACACCCCATCCAACTCAACTGGAAAACACTCATCAAGGACAAGACTTTGAACTATTTATAAGCTTTTCTTTTTTTGTTGTTGTTTCCTTTGTTGTTGTAGCTATTGTTTCATTTTCTATTGTTGCTTTGTTGTGCTCAGTCTTGTGTTTGTGCATATTGCTGTCTCTGCATGTCTATCCGGATGAGACAAGCGGGATAAACAAGCTGCAAGAGAGAACAACAGCATGACAGTTCCGGGGGACACAGGAGAGGAGGAGGCGGGGGAAAGGAAGTGGGTGTTCTCAAACCCAGGGACAAGGGAACAATAAGTTACCGAAAATCAATGGTGAGGAGGATGTCTGAGGTCTGGTAGGGCTTGATCAAGGGCAATATAGTGGAGAGGAATTACTGAACCCCAAATGAAAGCTGAACATGATAGTGGGACAAGAGGAAAGTAACAGAAAATAGAGGAAAGAACTAGGAAGCAAAGGGCATTTATAGAGTTGTAAATGCAGACATGTACATATGTAAATATATTTATATATGACAATGGGGAAATATATATATGTCCATATACTTATAGGTTTAGTATTAAGGTAGCAGATGTACATTGGGCCTCTACTCAAGTACTCCCTCAACACAAGAACACTTTGTTCTAATAATCTGACACTCTGAGATACTCCTCTTCCCAACATGATCACAGAAGATAAAGTGGCTGCATAAGCAAATGGTGGTGAAGAAAGCTGATGTTGCCCAGCTATCAAAAGATATAGCATCTGGTGTCTTAAAGGCTTGAAGATAAACAAGAGTCCATCTAGCTGAGAAACATCAAAGGCCACATGGAAGAAGTACACCAGCCTGTGTGATCATGAGGTGTTGATGGATCAGGTATGAGGCATCAAAGACCCAGAGCAAAAAAAAATCACAATGTGACTGAGGGGAGGAGTGTGGAGTGGAGGCCCAAAGCCAATCTGTAAGCAATTGGACATCCCCTTACAGAAGGGTTGTGGGGAAAAAATGGGCCAGCCAGGGTGCAGTATAGCACCGAAGAAACATACAGCTTTCCTCTGGTTATTGAATGCTTCCTCCCCCTCACTACCCTAATGCTTTGAAAACGATGATGGCAACATATGTACAGATGTGCTTGACACAATGGATGTATATATGGATTGTGATAAGAGTTGTACGAGCCCCCAATAAAAGGATTAAAAAAAGGAAATTGATTTAATATAAATGATACAAATCTGGGTAGACCAGAGCATGTACATGGGTACAGATAAGAGCTGGAAAACACTGGAATACAGGACAGATAAACTCCTCAGGACCAATTTTGAGAGTAGCCATACCTGCAGAGTAAGGGGAAGATGGAGGGGAAAAGGGGAAACTGATCACAATGACCTACCCCTGCCTTAGGGATGGACAACAGACAAGGGGTACAGGGAGACCTCAGACAGTGCAAGACATGAAAAAATAATAATAATTTATAAATTATCAAGGGTGCATGAAGTAGGGAGGGTAGGAGGAGGGAGGACAAAAATCAGGAGCAGATACTAAGGCCTCAAGTAGAAAATGCTTTGAAAACGATGATGGCAACATATGTACAGATGTGCTTGACACAATGGATGTATATATGGATTGTGATAAGAGTTGTACGAGCCCCCAATAAAAGGATTAAAAAAAGGAAATTGATTTAATATAAATTCTAACAAATGATAACTAAAAAAGACCCATCAGCATTTATTGGATTTTTTTCTTGCTCTATTTATTATTTCCTTCACCTTTTTATGGTATGACAGATTATATTAACTAGTTAGATTTTTACTAATAATAATGATAGCAAATTTATGTAAGGTACAATAGATCGAGTAAAAAAAAAAAAAGCCTAGATGAAAGAGTTCCTTCAGGTCTAGATTTGAACTCACTCAGCTGGCTCAAACTTCAGGTGAACTATAGACAGGTCTATAAGGAAAACAGTAAAATGAATGAAATATGTACTCCTTAGAATAATCAATTGTTTAATATCAAAAGAGCAGCATTTATCCAAGGGTGAACTTCAGGAAAGTCAAGAAAGAAGGGATAAAATCAGGAAACACAAGGAAGATGTGAAGTACATCTTGCTACATGAATGGAATTGCAATGAATGAGAAGAAACAAAATATTTATGAACAGTTAAATGTAAAACTGATCGTTTGTTCTGTAAATTTTACTTATTCAAAAAATTAAAAAGAAAGAGAGATAAATAAATAAATGGAGAAAGAAACAGAAAGAAGTCAGAGAGAGAGGGGAGGGATCGAGGATCCCTACCACTAAAATGGTAAGAATCCTAAAAGGAGTCAAAGGGAAGTCAAACAATAAGAGATTGAATTTTAACGTAACAACATCTGTCAACATGTGATTTTCCCTCCCTTCTGGCCCATTTTAAAGTTGTTTCTGTTTTCAATATTTTCTTATTTCTTTTACATTGAGATTTTTCTATGTTCTGTCTAGTCATTGTTGGTTTTGTTTGTTTACATCTTGTTTGTGTTTTATATGATTTTCTGTATTTGAAATCCAGGATAAGTAAATCTACAGAGACAGGAACTGCATTAATAATTGCCTAGCAGCATCGCAGGGGAGGATGTGGGTGGAGTGAGGGGGAATGGGGAGCTAACAAACATGAGTAAGAGAAGAAAATGTTCTGAAATTGATCGTGGTGATGATTGTACAACTCTTCTTAATATGCTTGAATAACTAAATTGTAAGATATGTTGATTATATGCCAATAAAACTATTGTTTTAATGGTAGGAACTATTTGAGCTGGTGGGACAAAAATAGATATGGTTTATATGATTTGTAGTCAGAAACATTTTGTATTTAGAAATTTTATAACAATAGTGTATCCAATGAGAATAAAACAATCTCTTCCACAAATTAATAAGAGGGCAGTAAAACACAAGACTGAGATACCGTAATTCCATATGACAATAATAAAACAAAACCAAACTCAATGTCATCGAGTCGATGGCAACTCACAGCAGGGCGACAGTAATAAATACGATTAAAGTGAGAGCATTTTTAGAAGGTGTGTGTCTTGCATGCTGAAGACCCCACTCCCTTTTCCATTATGGGCTCTACTGCTGTGCTTCCTAGAAGTGGCACCAGGAAATTCACAGTATGTATAAGCCACCTAAATAGAGCCACTAACTCACTTCGGGAAACATTTTCATGGAATTTCTTAGAAACCCGAAGTGAAAGATAGGACTAACATCCCATAATAAACGTCATAGCCTTTACACTTTATTAACTATTAAATACTATTTTGGTCGAATGAGCCCTTTCCTAGAAATTGCTTGGGTGCTTGATCAAAACTGATAGCCAACAGAAAGGAAGATGACTAATTAGAGTAAATTTAAATTTAAAAAGAATTTAAACACTATTTGCCTTGATGGAACATGAGTCTAAAGTCAAATGAGTATACTAGCATTTTCCCCCATCATCTAGAATTTTTCATTACTTTTTGTTTTGGGCGGGGGAGTACCCCCTTGTGTACCCAGATATCTATCTACCTATCTATCTATATACAGCAGTAACTCTCTCTGACGTGTTTGGATCATTTCTATTGATAAGCAACCCTACAAGCCGTTAACATATATTAAAAGAAGTAAGACGTGGAATTGACTGTCCAGATTCAATAGCCATGAGTGAGAGTAGCTGGAGGGAGAAGAGAGATCACACTCTTGCCAGCACCGATTGTACTGTGATTCTTCTGCACGCTAAAGCCAGAGCCCACCGCTCTGAAATAAACCGACGGGAACACAGAAAGCTCTGATGTGGCCAGCCATTCTTTCCGAGGGCCAAGATGGAGTGGGGGACACAGAAGGCCCACTCCATCTACTTCTCTCTTTCTTATCTCTGCCCTCCATTGAGCACTTGGTCTCCGGGAAGAAGAGCGGGATGCCAAAACAAGCTCCCTCTTCGAAGTCATCTTCACAATTTGAACTCAATTTTAAATTCAGTGAAAATGCAAAAGGTCTTTGTTTTGTTTTTATACTTTTAGTTCAAATTTTAAAATATCAGGGACCCTTTGACATTTGCCCTTGGTAACTAAAACACGTAGCCTATGGCAAACCCTTTCACTGAATAAGCATGCCCAATCTTCCAGGTAAAAATGCGTTAGAAACATTTTGGGGACTTTCAGGGATCTGGGCTGCATTGAAGACGAAAATTCTAATCACAAGTTTTTATGGTTCTTCTACAATGAGTTGTTTGAGGAGAAAACCTCTCTTTCCCATAGATCAATTGGAGGGGTTTGCAAAAAATTCAGAAGACAAATTCAAATCAGGATTGATTGATTAAATCAAACTCTTCTAGAGAATTTCTTTGCCTCATTCTAAGTAATTGAAACAATTGGTTCTGTACATCTGAGATAGAGATGTTTAGCTATAACTTGTAGTGATCAAAATACATAGTTTTGGATGCCCCCAAACTGCAATCTTATGCTTTTTCTTCCTAAAACAAGATTATGCCTATTAATTATTTTTTAAATAAACTTTCAGTTTGGAAAATATTATGTAAAACCAAAAATGTACTCTCTATCTTTGTTTTAGAGGACAACAAATCCCAGCCATATAATTACTTCATTTTGAAAGGCTACTTTTCTCTTACTTGTTTTGAAAGTTTCAAAGATCATGTAATTATGTGTGGGAGAAGGAAGAGAAAAGATTACAAAACAAACACCTCAGTGTTTTTCCTTAGAAACAACCCAGATACCAACATCTGCGCAGTCACGAGCCAGCTGGAAAGAACGAGGGATGGGAAAAGGCACACCAAGGGAAGGGAAGAAACTACAAACTTTTCTTTCAAGATTTCAATATATTATTGTGGGGGAAGCATGACATTTTAAGCTCAGAGATACAGACCTTTCAAGTTTGCTTTGGACTGTAACTGCTAATGCATTGATTTTTATTTTACTAAAATGTGACTTTAGTCCAGCAGTTAAAATAGTTAATAGTTATACTGGAAAAAATACCATATGACTAATTAGAACAAAGAAATAAGAGAATTTTTAACCAAAGGGTTTGAAGAGGTATATATCTTTTGCATGCTTTATAGACATTAGTTCATATGCATTAGCTTAGAAGTATATAATTATGACTTGAGTATCATTTCTTGATTTTAATTAGGTTACATTGCCTTTTAAGTATCTTCATTTAATGTGAATTTAACAAGGACTTTGTTGCACATTCTGTTTTATTTTTATAGTATGCAAATAAGGAACAAATGCCAACACATTCATTATGCTGTATAAAGTTTATATCATAAAGGTCCCCATCACTTTGAAAAAGGTCCTGTCATTGTTTCTATTGTAAATCACTATACCAAGCTTCTCAGAAGAAATAGTTTGAACTGAAATTTGTAATATAGATAGGACCCTCAGATGGTTTCAAAATGAGGGACATATTTTGATTGCCTTTGAAATATAAACTACAGAATAAGGCCAGAGGAAGTCATGGGGGTTAGGTTCCAACTCAGAGCGACTCTATGTACTGCCCAGACCTGGGCTGTCTTCACGACTGTGTGCCTTTGAGTCCGTTGTTACAACAACTGTGTCAATGCATTTGGTGGAGGATAGTCCACTTTATAGCTAACCCTCTCTATAAAAAGCATTTTCCAATATTCAATGATACAATAAATGCTTTATTATTTGAGTAGAATTATTATCCATAGGAAAGAATGTTAGAGATTTGTTTAATTGCTATTGGCTTAAACAAGTTATATTGCTAGACAGCAATATAAATCATTGGCACAATAATTCTTGGTAAATGGTAGTGGGAGCACACGTGTTCAAACATGGGCATGTTAAAGATATGATTGAGGAAGCTGTAGTGATGTCTCTTGGCGGGGGAGGTGGGAAAGCAGCAAAACGGTGAGGGGCTGATTTTGTAGGAAGACTAAATAACTAGTTTTCCCTGAGCTGTTTCTCAGTGCTGAGGGCTGAGAATGGAAAGTGCAGCACTCGAAAATAGGGTCTCATGGGGGCAGAAAGGCAACAAGTGGGTAATTGCTGAGGTGCAGTCAAACATAGACAGCTCTAGCAGAAATCCTCATGTCTCCTGCAAAACATAGGCCCAAAGAGAAACGTCCATCTTGGTGATTTGAAATGCAGGTCCTTTAGATCTCTGAGCTAGAAGACGTACTACTTTATTTCCACCCCACTTCCATCCCATCTTCTCCCCATGTTGGAGACTGCCAAATACACTACTGCCTTTGAAGTGTGTCATTTATTTGCAGTTAAAAATCATGGAAGTACACGTCTGGGGTGTACTTAGTTCTTAGAACTTTTTTAAATGTAAAATTTATGGGCGTGACTCTGATGTCATCATAAATATTAAGAGCCAAACCAAATCCTATTTCCACCGAGTGCATTTTAACTCAGAGCGACTCTCTGTGGGGTTTTCAAGACATAAATCTCCAGCAGAAAGTCTCAGCCTTCTCTCTCAGTGTGGTTATGGGTTTGAACCACCCTGTTGAGGTTAGCAGTCCAACCCTAACCAACAATGCCACAAAAATTACTTGGCTATTAAATATGAAAAATTAAACTCCACTAAAATATTTAAATATACATACATATATATATATAATTTTGTAAAGAGATATCCTAAGATTTTTTTCAAGGAGCTCTGGTCATATTGTAGGTTATGTGTTCGCTGCGAATCATTTGGCTGGCGGTTTGAACACACCAAGTGTCCTATGGGAGAAAGATGCAGATTTGTGCCCCTGGAAAGGTTTACAGTCTCAGAGGCTCTCTAGGGAAGGTCTCCCCTGGTCTATAGGGTTGACTCAAGGGAAATGAGTGAGAAATATTGGTAATTTTCCCAGAAAAATACAGA
Organism: Echinops telfairi; assembly: GCF_000313985.2. NCBI lineage: Eukaryota > Metazoa > Chordata > Mammalia > Afrosoricida > Tenrecidae > Echinops > Echinops telfairi. The sequence goes on from NW_022104341.1 coordinate 20,688,063, forward strand.
TCTAAAAAATCTATAGATAATTTTTTAAATCTATTAAATATGAATCTAGTGTAAAATGTGAATTCATGGGTCTACCACTTTTTATTTAAGTGTATTTATTTACAAATACATTATAACCATAATCTGAAAGATCGAAGTCAATCCATAAAGAGCAAAGGTTCAGGTAAAAATGATGCCACAACCTTTTCTCATGCACATTTTAAAACTTCTATCTGTGGATGCTTAAAATAAAAGTACTCTGTCATCCTAAAATATCAGTGTTTGCATTCTAACTTTATTGTAGATAACGGTTAATCTGAGTATGACACAGCTTTGTCATAAAAAGTCGTTAAATTTTGTTGAAAATTATTTAATGTCAAACATATCATCTAGTTCTTAGAACAATCTTTTTGAAAGGATTCCCAGTAATTTGGTGGCTAACCAAATTATTCCCATTTTATAGATTTGGTAGCTGGTTTAGAAAGATATTTAAATGTTATTTTAGTGTTCAGTTATTAATTCCAAAAGTTTTAAGGGACATATGCAATGAACAAACGCCATTCTATGTTAAATCAAAGAGTCCTACCCTAGTGGAGCTTACTTTCCAACTAGAGGCCGAGAGAAGACAATGCATGTATTAAGTAGGAAAATACCAAATTCAAAAGTGCCATGATAAAGAAAATAGATGCAGGAAAAAAAGTTGCCAAACATAATATATTTGCAAGATAAAAATCTAGGAGAAAAATCCCCATTGGGCATTTGTGTGCACTAAATAGGTTGTCACGGTAATACAATCTCTGGTCAGAGACTTGAAAGAGTGTGGGAGAGCACCACGTGGACATCTGGGAAACAGGAGACACGAGGAAGAGGCATAACAGGGAAACGGAAGGGTGGGCACACAGTATGTGTCACAGGTCACTAAAGGCAAGACTTCACACAGAACATCCGTAAGGTAGTATTGTAAAACACATACGTTGTGTGCTTTTAAAAGTACTAGACTTTAAAAAAAGCATTTCCCTTAACAAATATTTATTGCATCTTGTTTACCATTTTATCTATTTTTTCATTTCACGAATATTATCTTATGTATTATCTGAGTTCCTTCTATGTATCAGGTTCATTAGTTAAAAAAAAGATCGGGCAAGTTCGAAGGGCATATGTTGTGATGTAAGGCATAGCCACTCTCTTCCAGGAACAAACCACCCCATTTAACACACAGTATTGCTAAATACAGTCTAATTAATATACATTAAACAGAATAGTCAAATTACTATACATTAAACATGGAATCTTAATTGCGGTGAAGTGAAATGACTTGATATGGCTCTTCTCTCCATAGTCTGTAGCTTCTAATAAATGACTAGATGAGAGCATGCAAATAAGGTGTGGATGATTGGTCAATGTCGCCTTTGCGAATTCATCTGAGACACAGGAAGAGAGTCTCAGGACCACGGAGAAAGAACCAGGAATGAAGCATGTGGAGATCCCCAGGGGGAGGCAGCAGAGGACCAGATCAGATACCCTGAGCCATAGCAGAGGTGCAAGAGAGAGACACAGCTATGGGCCTTAGGGCAGGAGACTGGCTTGAGGCCAAGGATCAAAAAGAGATATATGCCTGCAGGCCTGGCTGAGAAGAGGTACTGTCTGAAAAAGAACTGTATATATATGTAATATATTTTATTATATTATATATTATAATATGTGTACATATATAATATATTATATATATATATATAATTTTTCTTTTTAATTGAGTCTCCATAAGTCCCCAAAAGATGACATTGGATTTGATACAATGTTGTGTGGCTGTTGACGTCATAATAGATCAAAAGTGAGGAGGAGCCTTGATGGCTACTGATGACCACAGAGTCCTTTGACACCTCTGATCTCTCAGAAAAGCTTAATTCAAGGGCACAGGAGCACTCACAAGTGTTATGTTGTCTTGCTTTCACTGCAGAGACTTCTGGCAATTAGTGCCAATGGCTAGTACATGTTGGTAGACACCAACACATAAGGATCATCCATATTGATTTCCTGTCCCTTTGGTGCACTTTAGAAATTTCAGCTGATTTGAGTTTTGAGCCTTCAATATTCTCCTGGTAGACAAATATATATTTTTTAAGTCACCATGTTTATTTCCCTCCATCCCAAACCCTCTCCAATGTAACTGTGTAGGGAGTCCCCCAAGTGAAGTAATTTATTTATGAATTCTCTCCACTGCCCTTGACTCTTAGCTGATTTTGTGACTTCCTTTCATTTAGAAAACAGGGTTGAAATGATAGCCTGCCAGTGCCAGCCAAGACTTGAAGTGCTGTAAGAAGGACTGGCACAGAGAAAATAATGGAAGCCTTAATGTCCAGGAGGTGTACAGAATATATTGGTGTATTCCGAAGAGGCAGCAAGGTGATTTGGGTCCAGGTTGCAAAGGGTCAGCAAAACCTGAGCTTCATTCATTACACCGCCTGAGCGGTAGGAGTGTGGATACGTGGTTCCACAGAAGCACCTCTACTCAGGAGGCAATGGATAAGCTCAGTGAGTCTTGCTCATTTGTTCTACCCCTTGACTCGATGATTTCCTAGGCGGTTTGATCTGCCTGCCTAGCTTAGTGAAGTGACGGTGTCCAGGAACATAGAAATAAGCTGAGTCTAGGAGAATCAAGGAACACAAATTGACTCACATTGAATAAAATGCACCATCTGTGGAAATAAACCCACAGTGTTTTCTATAAATGAGTGATTAAGAAACACAGAAAAATGACTCAGATGGAAAATATTATCGCTAGATATATCTAACTTGGCATCTTTATCAGCTATACAAACAATGAGCAACTATTGAACATCTTGGAATAAGCTTCTCTCCATCTATAAAATGAAGCCGATGATATCTACTTTTTAGTTTTGTGCTAAAGATACCAGACAATGCATGTGGAATGCTTGGCACAAGCAAGGACACATTATGTGATAGTGCTGTTATTATTGTTGTACTTAATAAAGGCATTTATCCATGATTTATTTTTGTTACATAACAGCATATCCTAAAGTCTATCAGTTTACACTATCCATTATTTCCACACATAATTCTGAGTATTCTTTATTTGGTTTGGGGTAAATTTGTGGTTCTTCTGGTTTCTCTTGGTCACTTACTCTTTGAGGTCAACTTCTAGGTTGGCTTGGGGGGGTGTGTTGTTGGATGGTGCGATAAACACCAGTAGAGGCTAAATCTTACCTCCTCTGGCTTTCCCATTGCCCAAAGGTAGGAGTCAACATGCCTCCACCCTCTATCCTTTTTTGCCTACTCTGACACCAAATGTTCTTCCCGCAGCACTCTAATGTTATGCTGGGTTCAATTCATACTCTCAATCATGGATTTTTGTTAGGGATGTTAATAGGTTCCAACAGTTCAGGATCATGAAGCAGTAGGGATACAGTCCTCGGTCCACAGCAACACTTCTCCTTCGCAAGCAGCCACGTCTCTATCAGCCAGGTGGCCTCGTGCCTCTGTCTCCTCAGCCAAGGGGAAACCACCTCTCGCTCTGTCTTGTAGTCTCATAGTCTTGACACTGTTTCTCTTGCTCTGTGCCACAGTCTCTGGTACCTGTGGTCTCAACCTCCGCTCCTTCAGACAGATCTGGAATGTGCTCTTCCAACGCTCCTGGTTTTCTCTGTTTCTGAACTGATGCTCATACACAGAGGAGTGACTTTGATGGAGGGGTGGGTTTTGCCTTTTAGTAGACCATACACCCAGGGAAGCAGAGGATGGTGACTTAATTCATACCCTCTAGCAAAGTAGGGTGCAAAGATGCATCCCGCCTTAATCCTGTAACAGAGAACACCATCCAAAATGGGATGAGAGCCACAGGGATAGAGTCCAGAATTATAAAATATCACACAAGGAATTATTGTGAGAAGGGCCATATTAATTAACTATATCTCATTTGGTCTCAGCTGAAGTTTTATCTCTGTTTTATATGATCTTTCATTCTTCAAGAAGGCAATGCCAGCTTCTTCACATGGTAAGCACACTTTTAAGAGAATAAGCAGAAAGTGTCAGTCCTGCTAGTCTTGGTTGGCACTGACAAGACATCATTCTACCATGTTCGCTAAAGAAAAGCAAGTCCTAAGATCAGTTAAGAGTCAAGGGAGCTCTGGGACTTGGTAGCTATGTGACTTCACTTGGTGGATCCTCTACACAGTGGTTCTCAGTCTCCCTAGTGCTGTGACCCTTTCAGACCGCTCCTCATGTGGTGGTGACCCCCAACCACAAAATTATTTTTGTTGCTGCTTCTTAACTGTAATTTTGCTACTGTTATGAATAGATGACCCCCATGACAGGGTCATTCAACCCCCAAAGGGGTAGTGACCCACAGGTTGAGAACCACTGCCCCACAGCGTTACATTGGAAAGGGGTTTGGATACAGGAAAATAAACATTTGTGACTTAAAAAAAATGTCTACCAGACAAATGTTAAGGACTCAAAACTTTAATCAGCTGGAATCTGTAATGTACATTGAAGGTAGAGGGAATCTGTATGGTCTAGTCTTAATGCAGTAAAGGGGAACTTGGGCTCCAAAGACCAGCACTTAATTTCTGCCTCAGCTATTGATCAATTTGACCCTGGGAAAGCTGCAACATTGTTCCACACTATTCACAACTATAAAGTTCCCAAATTTGGGTGAGGAATGAATGAGATAATGTATATGAAAATGTGTTTTAAATTACAAATATAGAAACAAAAACAATTATTTGTTGATTGAATATGTACTTTATAAAATTTAAGGGCTTCTCTCTACCCTGTATCACTTATCTGTCTTTCTCGTTTGCTCTCAAGAGAGTAAAAGAATACATGCATTTGGATATTTTGATTGATAATACAAATGTATAATACGTGTGTCAAAAAAGATTATGTGATGAAGAGGTGAAAACAGGATGAGGTGACACATATCCCACTCTACAACCTTCTTACCAATTCTGACGCCAACTCTTCCTCCCACTGCTCTATCTACTTTCCAGCTTGGTTCGCTAGTTCAGTATAATGATGACACAGAGCTTGTGTTAGTCTGGGTAGACTAGAGAAACAAATAGGAAAGAGCTATATATACAAGAGCAATTGAATATTTGAAAGCATCCAAGCCTAGTCCAGATCTAGTCCAATAAGTTTGATATTAGCCCATATGTCCAATACCAATCTATAAAGTCCTCTTCAAACTCACTAAACACATGCAATGATGCCAAATGCAGGAAGATGACAGGCCAGTGGGTGGGAAATCTTGTGGATCCAGTGGCATTGTAAGCTTCTCAGCACTGGCAGGGGTCTCCACATGGCTTCTCCAGGTCCAGGGCTCTGGTTACATCAGGATAGGTCCATGTGGCTTCTCCTCAGGGATGTCTCACAGGAAATGATCAGAGAGAGAGTGTGTCTTCTGCCCTCAAGGAGGAAAAACAAGAGTTCCCAGAATCCAAGGAGAAGGCCATGTCCACACAGAGGCCTTATTGACTGTGACCTATTTGACAGACTAGACTACGCCTTCACTTCAATCCTCTGAAGTCCCAAATTGACACCGGATTATGTAACTACCACACAATACATAGGATTCTGGGGTTTATTAAGGAAGTTAACAGATCGCAAAAGCTAAGGATACAATTATTCAGACAGTTCTCAGCTGAACTCTCTGGCCCTCTCCCAACCACAGGGCCCATTTGCTTCTGGCCTGCTTGTGCAGTGTTACAAAACTATTTTAGGGTAGCCAATAAATACCCAAACAGCACACCACTCTACCATAAGTCTCAGCCCCAAAATGTGCAGCTCTAGCTCCATGGGTCAGCAAACGTAGTGCATAGAAGTATGCCATTCCGCAAGCCAGCCTCCTAGCTGAAGGCACTCAGATTTACTTTCTCAGCGAGTCCTATGCTCTGGGTCCTGGTTCTGTTGCTGCTCTTCTGCCACTCCTTGGGCTCCACAGCTGCCTTCTGGATCAAGAACGTTCAATGGGCAAAAATCATAGAGTCCAAAGGACGCATTCCACTCCTGGGGCTAAAGTCCTCCACTTCCCGCTTCTAAGAAGATTCATTTCACACTCCACAGGATGGCAATTGAAATCAAACCTATTAATAAGCACTCACAACTAAATCCTATCAAGGTTCCCCCCTTTCTCATACCCAGACTCCATAGGAAACAGTTGTTTGTGGAAGTTACATATGGACTATAGCTAGAACAGCCCCAATAAATAATTAATTGCATTTTAGCTTGGAATTCATTTCTTTAGCTACTGATTTTTTTAAATGAGGCAAATTTAATTTAATGTGAGTTATTTTAAGGTAAAAAATAAGGCCTTGATTTTAAAAAGGCCATCTGTTATAAACCATGTAAATAACAATCAAATAGGTATAAAAATGTTATGACAGAGAACTACACGGGATACTCTGAGTACTAACGAAGTGTCTAACCCATCCAAGGGAGGCTGGGAATCAGGGAAGACTTTCTGGAGAAGGTGATGTCCAAATAAAGAGTATGGATTTTCTGGAAAGAATGCTATAAAATGCAAATCCAAATGCACTTCTGGACTCCCAGAAATAGAAACAAACCTTAATCATCTAATGAATTGCAACTCCTAGTCGTTCTATAAGACACAATAGAATGGCCTTTATGCAAAAACAAATGTTCTGTTCATTAAAAACCCTTGTTTTAACCCTTTGCCCGAATATAAATTGATTCCAACCTGTGTATCTGACTCCATTACAAGAAGTGTGAGCATCCTTCTTCCCCCTGAAGTGGTTCAGCTTCAACCACTTGAGATTTCAGTATACTGCTTAGCATTCATATGCCTGTACTGCTCTTGTTCATTCCATCTGAGGTACCCTTCCATTTTCTTTCTAATAATTCCTTTGCATTTTCTTTTTCTAATAATAGTTTTATTGACATATCTTACACAACCCAATATATCCATTCACATAGGAATCTGTTGTTCAACCCCATCGAGTGGAGTCATACAATCCCCAATGCTACCAGTTCCCCATTCCCTTCCCTCTCTCGTCTGGCAAACACTTATCATTGAAGAGGAGGCTTGGTGGAAAGGGTATAAGCACTCAGCTGCTAACTGCTTGGGTGTTGGGCTGAACTCACCAGGGCTCCAGAAGGGAAAGTGTGACAGTGCTTTAAAGAAAGTCAGCAGTTAAACACCACCAATCACTCCAGGGGAGAAAGGTGGAACCTTCTAATGCTGTAAGGAGTTACAGTGTCAGAAACCCACAGGAGGAGTTCCACCCTCTCCCACAGGGTCATTGTGCGACAGAGTGAACTCAATGACAGTGAGTTTGGTTGTGGTGGTTTGGTTCGTGGGACCGTGTTGGGCTAACTGCCAGGTTGGCCATTCAAAATCAAGTGGGAGAACGATGAGAACTCCACCTCTGTGAGGACAGACTGCCTGGGGATCCCTATATCGGGTGTTTATGAGCCACAACTAACTGGATGGTACTAGGTTTAGTTTTATTAATTAAGAATCTGATTAAGAATCACATTTCCATGGCACCTTCGCTGATTCACAGTGGTATGATCAATCACTCTTTTCTTTCTACTCTCACTATATCCTGGTGACTAGAACCATAGTCATTTTTTGTATCAATCTATCAAACCAAATGTTCTATAGGGTTTCTGAGCCTGTAACTTGTTATACAAACAAATTGTCTCCTCTTTCTCCTGCGTCACTGCGTCTCTGATGCTCAAATTGATTAACGGCTCATTTCTTAATGCACTATGCCATCATGGCCCCTTATCAATTTTCATAGATTTCTTTTATTACAGCACATGTGCTTAGAGCACAGGGATGATTCCATGCCATTCCAAATAAATGAATTAGACATATGGTCAAAATGCAGAATGTATGCTTACGTTCATGGAGCAAAGTAATTCAATGTGGTTGGAGAAAAAGTTGCATGGTGGACCTGCATACCATGATAGAGAATTCAGTTGTTCCCTAAATAAGATTTTCATCTAATTAAATTTTTCCTAAATCGGATTAGAGGTGTGGTATAATCAGATTGTTCATCTTAGAAGATTCTGACAGATAGCATAGATTGAAATAAAAAATGGGGAGACAGATTATGGAGCTACTGCTGTAATCTAGCAGAGCAATAGTAAGGACCTTAGCTAAGAAAGTCATGATGAAGGGCCATGATCACCTAAAGCATTGAGGAAGTAGAGTAGAGTAGCATTTCTCAGATTGTCCTGCACATTAAAATTGCTCCATCTAAAGCAACTTGGGATTCTTCAAGGTTTTTAATTATTATTTCTTCTTCCTGTCTCCATCACTCATCCTTCCTTCCTCCTCCTCCTGCTCCTCTTTCCTCCTTCTCTCTCTCTCTCTCTTTCTGTCTCTCTTTTTTGCTTTAACTTTCCAGGTAATTTCAATGCTCAGAGAAATGTGTGAAATAGTAAACTAAATTGTACCTGGCGAATAGTTTAATGAGTAATGAAAAAGAGCTGCAGAAAGGAAATTCTTCTAGTTTTCTAACAGGATAAAAGGGTTGAACACAAACATATTTGAGGTGGAGAAGTAAGCAAATTAGCTTAATGCAGTCAGTTCGGTGCTACAGATTGGTTCCCACACATAGGGAGCCCCATACAAGAGAAGGAAGTGGTGCCCAGCTCTGCAGCATCCTCACAATCGTCACTACGTATGAGTCCACCGTGGGTGCCACCGTATCAATCCAGCTCCTTGAGGCATTTTTTTTACTGAGGATCTTTTATATTCTTAATTACTTATTCATTATTCTTCACCATCACCATAAGCCTATCTTCCTTACTCATTGTTCAGCTTTTAAGACACGGGGTGATTAAAAATAGCATGACTTCTTTCAGGGGCACGTAGTCCTTAGAGTGATAACTTTGCTCTTAACACGTTCAAAAGGACTTGTGCAACAGACTTGACCAATGAATGCAAGGCAACAGGAGACTTCTTCATGTCGCTGACATGAGTGTGGACCATCCATCCAAGTGAAATGAAATCCTGGACCACTTCAAAATTGTCTCCCTTTATCTTGATGTGGCCTACTGGTTTGGTTGTTAGGATTTTTGTTTTCTTTATGTTAAGGTATAATTCATACTGAAATTTTTAGTTTAATCTTATTCAGTAAGTGCTTTGTCTTCTTCACTTTTAGCAAGTTTTTGTTATCTGTATATTGCAGCTTGCTTGCTTTTCTTCAATCCCAATGTACTTCTTCTAATGTCAAATATCATGGGTTATTTGCTTAGCATACAGATTGAATTAAGGATGATGAAAAGGTACGACTGTATTTTACTGACTATGCAATTACACTTAATGTTGTAGATCAGAAGAAATTATGGATAACTTTGTGAATTTTAGGGATTCCAGAAGATTTAGTTCTGGAACACTTAGCTCATGTCAAATCTGTATACAGACCAGGAACTGCTATTTGAACAGGACCAGAGAATACCATGTAATTTAAAATCAGAACAAATTTAGGGTGGTTTTGAAGAATGCAATTTAGATCTTAGCTGTAATTGGGTGTGCTGTTCTTGGACTTAGAAGAAAGATGTAAATTGGTGGTGGAAACAATATAATTTGAAATTTTGTGAAGGTTGTGTCTCCATGTCATGTTTGAATTGAGACTAAAAGAGGATCATAAATCAATCTCAGGACATCACTAATAAGAGGTCAACTAAAGTAAAAGAGCCTAAGAAATAATAATAAAGACAGGAAGAAAAATAAGGAAAGTTTATTTATAAAATACTTCGAAAAGCTGGCAGTGGTCAGCAGCCTTAAGTATGAAAGAGTTCCAGTAATTATTTGGTCTTAAGAGTCTCTCTCCATAATTTGACAAGGCCACTGGTGACTTCAGGGAATTCCGTTCTGAGATGCAGTAGAGACAAAAATCAGTTAAGAATACAGTAAGGAGCGATCAAGCCCCAAGTAAACAAGCCTGCTGTCATCTAGCCAATGCCAGCTACCGTGACTCCAGAGGACAGCTTACCACGCCTTCAGGTTTCGGAGGCTAAATTTTCCTGGATCGGATAGCCTTTCGTTCTTCCTTGGGACAAGTGGTGGGTCTGAAACACTGACATTTTCATGAGCAGCCCAATGCTCACTCTGTGCCTCTTTAAAGAGTCCTGTAGAAGGAGGGAAATGTAGCAGTTACTAAAGTCTGTAGAGTCGTCTGTAAGACACCCAAACCAAACTGACTGCCAAGGAGTCGATTCCAACTCAGAGGGACCCCGTAGGACAAGGTCTAACCGCACCTGTGGGTGTCCGAGCCTGGAACCATTTATGGGAGTCGAAAGCCTCACTTTCCTCCCAGCTGGTGGTTTCGAATGGCTGACTTATGGGTCACAGCACAACTTGTAGCAACTCTATTCGAAGGACGACGTAGTCTACAGTGAAGGCTTTATTCCTGTACTGACTGAAAAAATCTTTTCTGATTAATGGAAACTATTAAGAAAATGAATGTTTGTGTATATTATAACTTTTCCAGATTAAGGATAGTTATATAATCAAGGCATTTGTGGGCCCTAAAATTAAGGAAGAAAATGATGAATTTTGGAATAATATTTTGAAATATTTACACCAATACGATTCTCATTTACAACCATTACACCAGCAATTTAGCAAATGAAATTAGAAATATATGTTTCACTCTTAATTTCATACTCGCAGTGTGAACATTTCAGAAAAGCTGTACCAATCTCATTTTAATTATATTGGTACTAATGTAGAAAGTGTGTTTAAAATACAAATGTTATGGAGTTAATTAATATTTAATTAACACATTTCCTGAGTTTAGATGTCTTTGAAGACAGCATGTCCCAGGATACATTTTCTCCTTCATACAATCTAGGAATATTGGAAATGGTTTTGTTAAACTACTTGACAAAACGTCTCTCTGTTACTAGTAATTTACAGTCATTCATTTTTGCCACTTTGAAGTTTTCCCCTGATGAAAATTTAAGTTGTTTTAAAGACAACTTGTTGGCTAGATTTTGAATATAATTCACAATATCGTTACAGAACACAAAACGGTGTTGTTAATGTGTGTGTGGTGATATGGTGTGTGGTGTGTGTCTCCATTTTAAATAATATTTCACTGTGGTTTGGGTGAAAATTTACATAGCAAGTTAGATTCCCATGTGACAATTTCCACACAAATTGTTTAGTGATATTAGTTACAATTATTACCACACGATGAATGCTATTTCATTATAATCAGTGTATCCCCTTTCCAGTACTCTGATTTCCCGACCCACTTACCTTCTCGTCTTTGCTTTTGAGTAACTATTGAGTTTTTGCTCTCACACAGATGTTTTTTAAGAGGGCACCAATTTCAGGCTATCGGCCTTTGTTTTGTGTGCCACTGCGCTATTTGACCAAATGGTCATCAGAAAGGGTCAGTTCTACCTTTCAAGAGGCGATAGCCCCATTAGAGGCAATAGGCTCAGGGAGTCTTCTGCTCTCTACTATTCCATGTTGTCTGTCTGACTTCATGGATTTTAGTTAGAATTTTATTTCTGCCCCGTATATTGGTTTATTGTGCTATAGTTGACTATTTAAAGGAAATAAGAAAGAGTAGACTATTTAAAGGTAGCAAGAAAACTACAGGAGGCCACACATGACTTCCTGGGGCTACACGTCTCCACACCAGCTCAAGGTGAATGGCTGCAAGGCAGAGGTCAGACATGCCTCCACCCTCCACCCCCCATCCTTCTTTCTCCCTCTTTCGACACTAATTGTCCCTCCCGCTGCACTCCACTTCTCTTCTAGGTTGGGTAATCTATGGCAATGAGCACACATAGAACTCTCAGCTATCCCTCTTGATTATAGGAGTATATTAGGGAAGATAACAGGTTGCCATAGCTCAGGATCATAAACTATTAAGGATACTCTCTTTGGTCCACAGCAGTACTTTTGCTCAGGGAGCAGCCAAGTCTCTTTGGTCCTTAGCCTCTCAGCCGCAAGGTGTCTTGGCCTCTGCTTTGTTCCATGAGTCAGGAGACCCTGTCATTGCTCTAGCTCACTGTCTCACAGTCTAGTGGTCTCTGATCTCAGCTTTGTGCCTCCTCTGGGTGGTGCCTCTGGACTTGGCATAGCATGGTGTCTGCTGCCTCTACAAGTTCAACCAGGGATCTCAAAAGAAAGGTAGTGAACAGCACTGGAGGATATATATGATTTCATCTGTTTTCCCTGTTGTCCCAGGTGTTAAGCATGCCTCCATGCTGTGCCCATCTTTATCTATTTTGTCACCAATCATTCCCTCCATGCCAGTCATTCTGCTTCTATGCTGTGCTTGACAATTCTTTGCAATGGCCTCACAGAACTCACAGACAATACTCACAGTTAAGGGAGTTTATTAGGGAATCCAACAGGTTACAAGTCAGGATAAGCCAACATGAAGGATCCAGTCAGTCACGGGTTTCCTCAGCCAGAAGCCAAGTTCGCTCCAGTTCTGTCTCTTAGCCAAATGGTAGCTAAATCTCTCTTTGGGTCTCAATCTATCAGCCATATGCTAGTCAAGTCTCTCTCTGATCATCAGCCTCTCAGGCACATGGGCCCTTGGTCTTCGGCTCCAGCAGCCAGGAAATCATCCCACCTGTCCCTCGGTTTCACAGTTCCATAGCCTCATGCCAGATGCAGAGAAGGCACCCCATAGTCCTGATGGTGCTCCTTTGAGTCTCTGTGCCAGAGTCTCGGCTGCATCTGGGCTTGATGGCCGCTGACACTTCACACAGATCACAGACATGTGCCTCCACAGTCCATGAGGGTTCTCGCTCTACTCTGCTTCAATGATGTCTCATCCATAGAGCCAGAGGATTGTAACATAAATTACCAAATACTTCTATTAGAGTTACACACACTCCACTCAATCCTTTGGTGGAAGTTACAGAGACTTGGGTAGAAGAGACAAATTAAAAAAAAAAGATTCACTCCATCAAATTTGTGCTTCATTAGTAGCTCCTCTTCCTTGATGGTCCTCAGAATTCTCTTTGTTCTTGCTTCTGACTTGACCCTCTTATACACAAGCCACTAGGGTCAAAACTGACCAATCCCCTCCCTTTGTGTTTCACAGTCTATTTGCTGGTCCCACCCAGGCATTTGGTGGGAGTTACAATTAATGACTAAGAGAGCCATACATATGGGGTTTCACGTCCCCACAAATAGGAAGCTCTTTCAAAAAGTGACAATTTCAGTTTTTCATGTATTAATCATCAAGATTCTGCTGTAAGCAATTGGAACCTATTGTAACTTTGGATTTCATTTCACCAAAATTGGTGTTTGTTTATTCATTCTTTCAATTATTCACATGTGCAGACATATTAGTGGTGTGCCTGGCTTGAAAGGCGTCTGCAATGTGGGCCTCTCAGCATATGTATCTCTACATTTATGTTTCTATTTAATTAGTGCAGCTAGCTTTCTGGGAAAGAGGTGTAAGGGGTTAAACAAAAGGTGAGTTGTGACCACTGACTCTGAACACACTCAGTTTTCATTTAAAGTTCAGCAAGAGAAACAGCTTTGGCTTTGCAGATCTAGTGAAGGACTGTGATGGGAACAGAGTGGTGGATCATTCTGAGTTGAGCCCTCTCCCCTACAAACATGCTGTCATGGAATCAATTCGGATGCATTTTCACTCATTGGCCACAAGGTCAATTCTGACTCATAGCAACCCTTTTAAGGCTTCTGATGCTTTAAATTTTTGTGTGCCCAGAAAGACCCATCTTTCTCCCTCAGAGGGACTAGTGGGCTTGAACTTCCAAACTTGTAGTTAGCAGTCTAAAGTTTACACAACAGCACCACCAGGGTGCCTTTGTTCCAACTGTTTTTGGCAAGAGTGTGGAGGGTGTTTTTTTCCCCTCAGTAAAAAGGAAAACTGCTCAGATCATGCAATTAGTACTTGCTCCAGCTTAGCACAATACCTCTCTCCCACCATAGCTCCCCTCTTCATTGGGTTGTGTGGTGTGGAGTAGATGCTGACTCCCAACTACCTCATGGGGCAGAGTGGAACTAGCTATAATCTTTATGGAAGCAGATTGTCAGGTCTTTTCTCTGTGGTTTGAACTGCCAGACTTTTGGTTAGAAAACAAGTGCTAACTCCATGGAGAGGCCTCCAACATGCTATCTAGTCACAGCATCCACATGTATGTGATGGTTCTGATGTGCCCTCACTGACCCATGGCCCTGCGGGGAACAGCACCAGAAACACAGTGTGAGAATTGCACCTGATCTGATCCCGCCACACCGAGGCAAAGCACTGGGGGAGTGCAGCAGAACAGCAAGGGAATGGAGCAGCAAGGTCCCCAGGGAATGCTGATGGCAGACTTTGGGGCCAGGGCATGATGCCCCAACAGA
>NW_022104341.1:20703982-20716987 GCF_000313985.2 Echinops telfairi
GGGGTTTAAGTGGAGAGAAAATGTTTTGAGAATGATGAGGGAAATGAATGTACCAGTGTGCTTTACACAATTGATGTATGTATGGATTGTGATAAGAGTTGTATGAGCCCCTAATAAAACGATTTAAAAAAAGAAAGAAAGAAAATAATCTTAGTGCCATTTATTTCTCTTCGTCAAGTTCAACTATAGCTTCTCATGATCTTCAGGAACCTGTATGATGATTGTAATCAGTCCAGGCACAATCAATACATATTTGAAGCAAACCGCTTTATCAAAATCAAAAGTGCCATTTGGGGAAAAAAATTGACCAGGCTAGTCACTAGTGACGAGCTCGTATCATATCCTACCGTCAGTGCTCATAAGTCTTACTTATCTGTCAGTGCCTGCCTTTAGTCAGTCCTTCTGCCCAGCTGGGTTCTGCTCGCCAGAAAGAGCTTCTCTATTGTCTTCCATGATGTTTTGAGAAAGGTGTCAGAGCCTAAGAACCCTGCCTGGGGAGCAGTTCTTCTCTGCCCTCTATGCGCACTGAGTCCGAATTCGGTCTCTGGCAGTGGCTTGCTTTTGATATTTATATTTTTATGATTCGTCCTGGTGGTAGAGTTAGTTAAGTGTTGAGCTGTGAATCCAAAGGTCAGGTACTCTGTGGGAGAAAGACCAGACAGCTTGCTACTGGAATGATTTACCCTGTGGAGTAACACTACTCAGTCTTACAGGATCACTAGGAACTGAAATGGACTCAAGGGTAGTGGGTTCCATAGGTCTATGTGGATGTGAATTTTAGGGTTGTTTTGCTACACTGCTTTAAGAAGCCCTGGTGGTGCTCTTTAAGGAGCCCTAGTGGCATAGCAGTTATGTGTTGGACTGCTAAATGAAAGGTCAGCAGGTCGAAACTACCAGCTGCTCTTCAGGAGAAAGGTGGGATGCTTTACTCCCATGAAGAGCTCCAGTCTTGGAAACTCACAGGGGCAGTTCATCCCTGTGCAATAAGACTGCTGCGAGTACGCGTCATGGATGGCATTGAGTTCGTTTGTTTTGGTAGTGATGCTTAACCTTATGGTTAAATTACTTATTACTATTATTATTATTTTATTTTCACTCCTGGTTTTAGGATCTTATGCTGCTCTTAAATTCTGCCTTGAGGCAACTGAAGATAATAGGAATCTGTCCCTCACCCTTAGACTTAATCCTGTTTTCCCCTTAAAATTACGTTCAAATGATCTGTTTTCTATGGCAGAGGATCCACTTGGAGGATGTTTTAATTCTAAAAGATTCAGTGTTGTTTTTGCCCCTAGATATTATTCCTCCTGGTCCAGTTTCCAAGTGGGGCATGGACAAAATGCTTAGTGAAGTATACTGGTGCTATGGTGGCTAGTAGGTGATAGGATTTGGGCTGCTAACTACAAGATCTGTGGTTCAAAGCTACCAGCCACTCCTCTGCAGAAAGGCGAGTCTTTCATCTCCTATAAAGACGAATAGTTTTGCAAACCCACAGGGGCAGTTCTATTCTGCCATATTGGGGTGCTATGATTAGGAACCAACTCCATGACAATGAGTTTCAAGATCCTGGATCAATTGGTAAGGGGAAAATGGGCTTCCCCCTTTGTGGCTCTTTTCTATTTTCAAATTGGTCAGCTTCAATATGCCTTCTCACTTTCATCTCAGTTTACAGAAAATTCCATGGAACACTCTTCTCTCTTCCAAATTATGAAAAGTTGTGGCTTCATGGGTTGAGTCTTTAAATGAAAAAAAAATATGCAATAAGTTTCCTCTTCTATTTGTCACTGAAGGTCTCTGGGTGGAAAAACTGTTTGCACTGGTCTGTTGGTGCAAAGGATCCAGTCTGCCCCTGTGACATAGAGTTTACAGCCAAGAATATCGGTGGAGCACCGTCCTGCTCCAATGCCCATGGGGCCACCATGAGCCAGAACCAACTGTACAGCATCTTTTCCTTTTAATTTATTATGTAGGATTTTCATTTCCTCTCTTTAATCTTCACTATAAGAGGAAGCATCATTCCTTCTTTCTACTTTTACATCTCCAACCAGTTGATCTTTTCCCCCCACTGTAACATAATTTGATCCATGTGGATTCTATTATAACAGAATCTATTACTCCTTTCAATATCCTTCTTTCTGATCATGGTTCCAAATGCTATAAAATATTCACATTCACTGAGAATCCACCTTTTAAATCATTTGATTTCTCCTTCTGGATTGTGCTCTCTCGTTGACTAGTCCTGATCTCCTAATACCAGACCCTCTATTCCATACACAAGACCAACATTTTAGCTAGGTGTTACTCTTCACTTTCTACTCTAGAGAGCAGATAACTCTCCACTGTAGCTCATGTAATAATTAATAGGGAGCAGTTTTCACCAGTAGCCTATTTTTCCCCTCTGTAATCCATGGTGTTCATTTCTTAAAACAATGAACTAATAAATCAACTTGCATCCCTGCTCTGAAACCATAGGTGACCTCATTCATTTACCTGTACATTTATTTCTTTATTCAGTTTTTTCTTCTCTGTCAAGCACTCCGCTAGCTAGTGTATGTAAAGTGGTGAATAATTCAGAACTGTCCTGAAGGCTATAGACAGCATAGTCTACCAAGAGGGGTAAGAAAGAGATAACCTATCAACCTCAAAAAAATGCTTCACCTTCTGGTTTTCAATACTCTTCCCAATAGGATCCCAACTTACTTTCTGCCAAGGGCAAATGATCTATATGGTAATTTCTAAGCATGCCACACTATCCATCATCTGTGCAGCTCATCTCAGGCCAGCATATTCAGATGTCTACCCTGTTTGCAAAGTGGTAGTTGTTTAACAATATTGACTTTAAACCTTAGTAAAGCAGCCTGGTGGTGTCGTGATTATGTTTTAGGCTACAATCCACATGATCAGTAGTTTGAAACCACCAGAAACTGCGTGAGAAAGACTAGGCTTTCTACTCCTGTAAACACTTGAAGTCTCAAAAGTGCACGGGGGCCTTGCTGTCAATCAGCATTGGCTTGATGATGGTGTGTTTGGTTTGGTTTGGAAGTAGAGCTGCAGTCACAGCACAGAGTGAGCAAAGAAAGGAAACTGAGGGACAGACCGCAAGTGGCTTTATATTTTTTCAAACCCCAAAGACTAATTTTTATTATATTAATTTTTGTACTAATAAAGGTGTTGTCCTACATTATACTAGAAATAGAGGCAACTTGGAGCAAGATTAACTCACAAAAACTTTTTAGGAAGCACAAAGAATGATCTTGTGAGTAAACATTTTTTACTAGATAAAAACTAAAAAAAAACTTTATTTAAAAATATTTTTTATTATTGAAAGAGGATATGCATAACCTGTCTTTTCTGATGTAGAAATGATAACTGATAATAATTAGTCATAAACCTACAGTTTCAATTATAACTCTTTGTTTAGGGTTAGCCTTAAAATATTCTCTTAGCATGCTATCCTCTTTCACTTTAGGAATGTTATTGTCAGTAACTGACTTTCACAATATGCCTTTTGAATTAGTTAGTTTATTGTGCCAACCAACCTGGCCAATAAACACATGTGGGGTTAACTGAAGGGCAGAGAGATAAATGGCTTGGTGAGTCTGGCCTTTTGAGTTCTCGGGTCTCTTGCTTTCCAATGGTTGGACCAGGGTGTGGCTGTCTTAGTCAGTTCCCTGCTTCATCTGGAAAGGCTCACTTCCTGCAAGACATGCCCAAGGAGAAGCCACATGGACCTACCCCGATTCAGCCCTGGGTGCTGAAGCAGCTGTGTGGAGACCCCTGTCAGCGCTGAGATTCTTACACATTCACTAATTCGGTTTTCCTCCTGCAGTCAGAGTCATAGTGTGTGTTTTGTGAGATGGAGGGGGACTTTGTGGATTGGTGTCGGGTTAATGTTGGATTTGTGAGCTTGGGCAGCACTGGGTTAATGTTGGATTTGTGAGCTTGGGCAGCACTGGGTTGGGATGTCTTCTTGATGCACACTTACCCTTTATATAAAACTCTCTCTTATATATCAGTTTCTGTGGATTTGTTTCTCTAAAGTACCCAGCATAACACACCTTTGTTTCCCTCTAGACATATATTAAAAAGTGTTGCATGGTGGGTGAGAACATGGTGGCTTTTAGTGAAATCTACTATTGTATTCTATGATGTTAGGCATAGTACAAAATGTGCCTTTCATGGATTTCAAATGGAATTTTTATTATTACCATAGTTTACTAAATTTATGTATAATTTTATTAATGTTACTTACAGCATTATAAATAGTTTTAAATAATAATAACAGTATTATTTTATTACCATAATAAAATATTTAAAGACAATGAAATTGAAGCTCAAAGAGTTTATACTATTCCTAATACACAGGGTTCAGTGGTATAGTCCATGATAAGCTACCCCCATTCGCATCGCACTCAGCTCTTTGAGGGTTACCTAGAAAAACAGAGATATATTATGGAAGTCAGATCAGCCCTAAAATTCATGATTGACAAAGATTCCAGTTATATGTCACAAACAACATGCCATCTCAATACTGGAAACATTTATTTGTCTATGCCGAGCAGTATGGACGACAGCCATGCTGGCCAACCAATTGGAAAAAAATCCATAGTTGTGCTCATCCCAAAGAAAACTGATCAACAGAATGTAGAAATTATTGAACAATATAATTATTATCACAAGAAGTAAAATGTCGCTGGAGATAATTTACAGATGGTTGCCGAAGTGCATGGACAGGAAACTACCAGAAACTCAAGCCAGTTTCAAAAGTAGGTGTGAAGGGAGAACTGTCATTGCTGGTGTCACCTGGATCCTGGCTGGAGCAGAGAATACCAGAAAAAAATCACCTGTGCTTTATCGACTGTGCAAAGACATCCACGTGTGCGGATTATAACAAATTACAGATGATATTTCAAAGAATGGACATTCCATAACACTTTGGTGTCCATGAGGAGCTCGCACACAGACCAATGGATTACTGTGTGGTTTAAAACTAGGTAAGGTGTTTGTCACGGTTGTGTCCTTTCATTGCACTATCTAACCTGAGTATGAAGCATCTGAGAAGCTGGACTGCATGCAGAAGAACTCAGCATTAGGACTGGAGCAAAGCCCATCAAGAACCTGCAGTACGCAGATGACACGGCCTTGTTTGCTGAAAGTCAAGCACTCGCTGAAAAGCACAAAGACTATAGCTTTCAGTGTGAATTACACCTTAGCATAAAGAAAGCAAGGCTCTTCACAACTGCATCCGTAGGTAAGGTCAATAGAAACGGAGAACATATTGAAGTGGTCAATGATGTCATTTCACTTGGATCCACAATCAATACCTAGCTAGAGAAGTAGCAGTCATGAAATCAAATGAGCAATGAGCTAGCTGGCAAATACGCTGTAAAAGTCAGCAGAGATGGCACTTTGAAGACTATGGTGAACCTGACCCAAGCCATGGTATTTTCAATGATCTCATATGCATGGGAAGGCTGCACAATGAATAAAGAAGAAGAAAACATTTGTGCCTTTGAATTATGGTACTGGTGACGAATATCAAATATGCCACAGACTACCAGGAGAAGGAACCAATTGTCTTCAAAGAAGTAAAACGGGCATGCTCCTTGGAGGTGAGGGTGCCAAGACTCCCTCTCCCCAGTCTCTGGAGAAAGACACCATGCTGGTAAAGAAGAGAGTCCGTGGGAAGGAGAACGGCCCTCAGGGCGGATGGTTGACACACTAGCTGGAAGAATGAGCGCAAACCTAGCACAGACGGTCAAGATGAAGACGGCCCAACACTGCCAGTGTTTTGTTCTCCTGTATTTTGGGTCATGAGGAGCGGGAACCACTTTTTCGGCATCAAACAATAACAATAAAACAATCACTGGCATGTAATGAGTCCTTCCTTGGAAACATTGAGGAAACAGTTTCATTCTCTTGGACTCCGGGTATTTGAGGTCTGTGGACTCTGAATGACCCATTCAGACCATGACGCTTACGGATTCTTTTAAACCTTGAGCCTCTCAAAAATGGGTCTCCTAGAGGCAGCTCTAAGTCAAAAAAAAAAAAGCCTAGTAAGCCACTTCGTAAGACTGCTTTGCCTTGGGCAATGGGTCCTGTCAAGAATTACCTGTGTGCAATCAGAACCTTCAAGGTCATATTAGAAGCTGAGTTTTAGGGTAAATTTTCATTATATTGTTTTAGTGACATTTGTTTCTGTGACTCTGTGACAATGTTGATGGATGGAGTCTGAAAGTTTCTGGAAATTTTCTCATCTCCCAATCTTATTTGACTCTCTTGTAGAAATGCAAGCACAGTGAGATATGTTGTGACTGAATTTAATGCTGATTTATCTCTGTTACATCATTTGAAACATTTTGGCTATACCAATAATTATATATCTATAGCATCATATAATTTTGGCATCTTTTACACATACAGAAATGCATGTATTCCCACCACAGCTTTCTGAGCTTGGCGATGTCTGTTTACTATATTCTTTTTAAGAAGGAGCAAACAGGATAAAAAAAGGGAGTGCTCATGCACTGAGAGGGAGTAAATGATAAAGCCTCTGACATTAATATGAAGCCTTAAACATCTTCCTGGACCCTCTTGCACTATAATGTCCTGTTCTTTGCTAATAATTTATCTTTAACAAAATCAATTTGTTAGGAGCTCTTACAGCTCTTATAAGATTCCATAATCAATTCTATCAAGCATATTTGTACATATGTTGCCATTATCATTTTCTAAACAGTTACTCTCTATTTGAATCCATGGTATCAGCTCCTCTTTCTTCTCTCCCCCCACCCTCGTCCAACCCCCGATAAATTATAAATTATTTTCTTTTTCATATCTTACACCAACCGCTGGCTCCCTTCACCCACATTTCTGTTGTTAATCCCCTTGGCGGGGGTGTTATGCGTCAATCACTGTGATCAGTTTCCCCTTCCTCCCCTCCTCCACCCACCTTACCCCTAACCTCGTGGTATCTCTGCTCTCATTTCTGTTCCTGAGGATTTTATATGACCTGGATCCATGTGTCATGAGCTCTTATCTGTATCACTGTATATGAACAAGAACTGAAAGGCAGGACTGGGGTCATGAAACAATTTTTATTGTATATTGGGTGAGGATTTACATTTCAGATCATCAACTTTGCATTCAACAGATAAAATCACTAATCAACCCTTCACTAGTCCACCTCCAGGAGATGTGGACTGCGATACACAAGGTCGGCAGTTTTACATAACCAGCTACTCCTCAGGAGAAAGATGGGGCTTTCAGTTACAATCAGCAGTGACATTCTCTGGAACACCAAGGGCAGTTCTAACCTGTCTGACCGGGCTGCTGTGAGTCGGCATCGATTTGATGGCAGTGAGAAATCTACTTCCACCAACTTCCCTTCCCCAGTAGGGAGCCACCATCTTTCAGTTTACACAAATCACACCTACCCAGAATCCAGTCCCTCCCCTCTCCCCTGCCTCCCCCCACACCACTACCTCCAAAGCAGGTTCCCTTTGGTCTGAGAGATTTTATCTCGGTTTACCTCTCACCCCTGTATCAGTGCTCTCATACGATATTTGACCTTTTGTGTTTGGCTAGCTCCACTCAGCTCAATGTTCTCCAAGTGCATACATGTCATGAGATACTTCACTGTTTCCCATGGGTTTTTAGCAATGCATAGCATGACATCATGTGTATGTATCAGAATGTCCTTATCCATTTTCTAGTGGTGGACATGTAGGCTGTTTTCATCTTCTGGAAATTTTGAACAGTACTGTAATGAATATGGGTTTGCCTATGTCCCCTTGTGTTCTGACTCTTACTTCTTTAGAATGTACACCAGGCTGAGGGGTTGTTGGGGTGTACTGAAGTTCCATCCCCAGTTGTTTGAGGTAGTGGCTTATTTTGTAATATGTTTTACCCATTATATGTATGCATATATATATGTGTGTGTGTGTGCATGTATATGTGCGCGCACGTGCGTGTGTGTGTGTGTGTGTGTGCACACGCGTGTGCGCACACGAGCGTGCGTGTGTTTGGTCAGTGACACATCTTGAACTTATTTCTTTTCTTTGATTTCTTTTCAAAGATTGTGATTGCTAGCATCATGTGCAGTTACAACAGAAATGACTGGATGGAGCTCTCCAAAATGGCTGAGGTAATGATTTCCTTACTACATATTTATTTTATTTCTTCTCTCCTATTTTTATTAGTTTTAAATAAAGAGCTGCCATGGAGAATAATGCAGTAGAAGTGAAATTGAATTGAAAAATGGTAACTTAAAACATTTCTATTATAATTTGTTTACCCTGTGTTTTCATTAAAATGATGGAAATGTAAATTTAAAAGGAATCTATTCTATGAAAGTGGTCCCTTGGATTTCACACACTCCCTAAAAATCCTTTATTCTTTGAATCCATATACTCTTTATTTGCATATTAAGCAAACTGTATATTATGATGGATGCCATGATAAAATTTAATTCTACCTTTGAGAGTCTAACTTGATCTTACCTTGCCTTTAGGCAAACTAGTTTGACAGTGAGAGAAGAAATTTTGAATATAAAACTCTTGAATATTTAAAATATAAAAGGTTCATTTAATACGATTCTACTTTGAATACAGACATGAATAAAATGTTAGGACAGAATGCTCCTGAATGGAACACCAGTCAGCAGGTTTTCTATAATATAAATTGAATCTTGCACTAATGCAAACAACTAACCATGTGCCTCAAATTTGTATTTCAAATAGAAAAATACAGGCTTAAAATTGTACTCTCATGTCCGTCATGTTGTCGTGGCAAATGCTGTAGACAGATTTAGCTGGATTTTCTTGAGAACATCTTAGAAATATGAAAGACTAAATCTAGCAATACCTATGACTTAATTGAACCTAAATTAGAAAATATCATTATGTTAAAAATGTGTATTGTACATTTACTTGGTTCCCTTGTAACCATGGGGGTGGGGGCACATTGCTTCTGGGCTTAGAGCGGGTGAAATGAAACATGATCAGTAATTGGCCCCCTGATCTTCAGTGCTGGGTCCATTCTATGCATGTATTTGCCTAATGGACCATGAAATCTTCCACAGAGCTGGGGCTTGGCATACGCAGTTCCAATTTTAACCTATGATGAATGTCATGAAAATGTTCAGCTACTAACCAAAAGCTGGGGGATTCGGACCCACCAGGAGAAGGATATGGCTGAGTATAGAGTTTAACAATGCTGTGGATTTAACATCTTCTTTCCAGCCAAGACCTTCTGTGGTCTCTCCACATATAAATAATGTCAATGTGAAAGAGAGCATTAGTAGTAAGAAGCTGTGGAGAAGCTAGTAAGTAAAAATGCAGTGAAAAATATAATAGGTGTGGTTTTGAAAACTATCTTTCCAGGATTGACTCGATAGCAGTGATTTTGATAACTGGCTTCATTCCTGCTTATTTTTCTCTCTGAAGCTTGAACTTTCAGTTACAAGCCCAATATTAAACCCATTGGCCCAAAATAATTTTATATAACCTTAAACATATAGCAGCCTGGAGACAGCATATGAAGAAAGTAATGTTAGGCTACCACTCTGGAGGGCAGTGCTGTCCAGTGTGGTTCCACTGAGGCTCACTTGCAAGCATCTAAGAAAGGCATTGCTGAATCAGTATTTGGCTTGGTTTTTACGAACATGTCCTCCGAAACAAATGCAAGCAGATTTCTTTGTGATGGGAGAAAACAGACAAATGAACAAACCGTTTCTCTCTGGCCTTGAATTGCTTGTAACTCATGACGACTCTATAGGGCAGAGCAGAACGCTCCTTTAGTGTTCATGAGGTTGTGCACCTTTACAGGAGTAGAAAATCTTACCTTTCTGTCAGAGATCAGCTGATTTTGAATCCTCGACCTTGTGATTAGCAGCCTGAAGCTTAACCTCTACACCAAGACCATGTATGTAGGCCATTGAGGTGTGTGTGTGGAGTGGGGGCGAAGAACTTCAGATACATTCTTAAAATATAATAAGTTTAAATAGGTACTATTTGTCTAAGTTAATGCATGCTTCTATCATACTTTCTTTAATGGGACTATAAAGATTCTAGAGAAAGCTTTATTCTGGAAATGGAGCTGTCTGAATGGAAACCACCCATTCTCTCTAACTTTGGAATGAAAATTCTTGTAATATCGTCTTATCTATTTCCACTCCTGCTTTAACGTTGCCCTGGTTTTTGAGCATCATAAAGAAAAAACAGCCCCTGGAAAACGTTCCACTGCTTGGAACAATCAGTACCATTGATAGACTCTACACGGTTTTGTTTTTGTTTTCAATGAGGGGCAGTGTTTGAGCAATGTTTGGGGGTGGCTGTAAAATACATTTATGAATAACCTACTATGTGTAAAATCCCTGGTCAACACACCTGTTTACATGTTTACAACTTAATTATATACTCAGATATATACCAAGTTAAGCCATTATTGAAGGTTCAAGATTTTACTTCTGAAATAGATCTTAAATCTATTTGTTTCTTAAAGTGGGAAATCTCAAATAGACTGGGGTTAAAAAACTGACGGAGGCACCTGACAGAAATATGTAGGGCTAATTAGATGTAAGGATTTGAGTAGTGAAGGTAAGCAGAGTAGAAAGAAATCAGGGGCGGTTACTCACCTAGTCGAAGAAGAGGGATAGTCACTGATTTTGTGTTCACTGGGCTCCTGTTTGCATTGCAGGTGACTTTAAGAAAACCATTCCTTAAAGGCTGAAGGTGTAAAAGCACACTGGGGGACAGATAGCTTGGGGGGGCTGTGTTCGGCTGGGTTATTTAAAGCAGTAAAACCAATGAAGCACAAGTATCAGTATCTATGCTGCTGCTGTGATTAGGTGCTGTCCTGTTCATTTTGACTCCTGCTGGCCCTCTGGACAGCAGAACGGAGCATGGCCAGGTCCTGTCCATCCTCACATTGGTAGTGATGCGGGAGTTGTTGGAGTCGCTGAAGGTCTTCCTCCTTTCCGTGCTCTCTGCTCTACCACGCATGAAGTCCTTTGTCAGTCCCTCTTGATACCATGAGCAAATATTTAAGATAACATCTCGTCATCCTCACTTTTACGGAGCATTATATTTGTGCTTCTGCCAAGTCAAATTTGTGTTCTTCTTCTGGAAGTCCATGGCCCTTTCAATATGCTTAGTCAGCACCGTAATTCAAAGGCATCCATTCTTCTTTGGCCTTCCGTATTCTTTGTTCAGCGGCCACGTGCACATCAGAGGCTTGAATATACCATGGCTTCAGTCAGGCGCTCCTTAGTCTTCAGCGTGACATATTTGCACTTCAACACGTTCAAGAAGTATGTGCAATGGATTTGTCCAGTAAAATGTATCTTCAATGTCTTTGATTTCACGACCATTGAGTGCGAATCCAAATAAAATGACATCCTTGAAGATTTGCATCTTTTCTTCATGTATCCTGTTTACTAGTCTAGTTGTGAAGATTTTGGTTTTCTTTAAATTGAGTTGTAATCCATATCAAAGGCTTCAGTCTTTGACCTTCATGCTTTAAGGCCTCTTTGCTTTCAGAAAACAAGGTTGTGTCATCTTCAAAGCACAAATGGTTAATGAGCCTTCCTCCAGTACTGATGCCACTTCGTATAGGTCCTGTTCTCAAAGTATTTGTCCAGCATGCAGCTTGATTGAGAATGGTGAAAGGATACAAGCCTCAAGCACACTTGAAAACTTGTGATATTTCTGTGTTTTGTTAAAACTACTGTTTTTTGGTTCCTGTACAATTCCTTATGAGCACAACGAAGTTCTCTGTGACTCTCATTCTTCTTAATACTCTCCATAGCCAAATGCCTTGGCATAGTCAATAAAACACCAGTAAACATCTTTCTTGTATTCTCTGCTTCCAGCCAAAATCTACCTGATGTCAACAAGGATCTTCTTCCATGTGGTTGTTAGGTACTGGTCAGCTCTGATTCATAGTGACCCTCTGCACAACAGAATTAATAAGTGCCTGATTCTGCACCATTCTCAAAATTGTTGTTAAACATGCATTGTTGTAGTCAATGTATCAATCCATTCGATGAAGTCTTGCTGTCTTGGCCTCTAAGGAACACTCTGTCTGTGCTTCTTCCAAGACAGATCTTCCTTCCATAGTCTCTTCTAAATCCAGCTTGAATTATCTTCAGCAAAATTTTATTTGCATGTGATATTAATGTGTGATTACATCCACATTTCACTGGGTTAGATTTTCTGTCATGGGCACAGACATGGAACTCTGCCAGTCAGTTGGATGGGTAGCTGCCCTCCATACTTCATGGCATGGACAAATGAGCGCTTCCAGCTCTAAACCAGTTTATTTAAGCACGTCTGTTGGTAGCTCATCAATTCCTTTAGTCTTGCATTTTGGCAATGCTTTCACTCAAGTACCATGGGTTCTTAATCATATGCCACTGTTTCATCGATTGAATTTTGACCAATTCTTTTAGATACAGTGACTGTGTTCCGTCCATCTTCTTTTGATGTCCTACATTTTTCAATATTTTGGCCATATGATTCTACAATTTTGAAATTCTAGATTTGAAAATTTCCTTCATTTCCTTGAAATTGAGGTGTTGACTCTGTTATTCCTTTTTAGGCTATACTTAGATATTTGCCAATTTCATTTCAGTATTTTACGTTTTCTTCTTCAACTGTCCTTTGAAATTTAATTTGTCTGCACTTAAGATCAAGTTTCTACAGTCTCTTCCCACAGATGTATTCATTTCATTCCTACAAATTCATTTCATAAGGTCCATGGGTATAGTCACCACTTATGTTGTTGGAAAAGTATTTTGGTTTTGCGAAATATCAATCATGTAATCCTCAGCTTCATTTCTATAATCAAGGCCTTATTTTATAACTACTGATCCTTCACCTTTGCTTCCGAATTTAGTATTACAACTCCACAACCAAACTTCCTGCCATCTAGTAGATTCCAACTCAGAGTGACACTATAGGAAAGAATAGAATTACCCCTTTGAGTTTCTGAGGCTGTAAATCTTAA
>NW_022104341.1:20717757-20762219 GCF_000313985.2 Echinops telfairi
TTATTTATCAAGTTGACAGGAAATTGTGTAGCTACCACACCCAAATCACCAGTAAGTACCAATGCACACATATGGATAACATGTGTGAAAATTTTCAGATTGAAGAAGTTGGTAGAATTTTTCAATTTTTTTCATCACTAGTGGATGAATTGTAAATTTGAATAGTGCTTTTTATTAATTGGACTCCCTTGTAGACCTAAAAATAGTATCCTATTACAAACAGCATTGTACTTCATGATAGATCTGAAAATGATGAATGTGATTCCGTTCTTCTTGAATTTAACATGGCTGGCACAGTAAACCATATGATTATCCAGTCCCAAATGGCACCTACCTGTCCATTTCAGCTCCTACTGCATAGGATATTCATGTTTCTGTGTTCCATTTTACTTATGATTTGCTAGATTAATAATGCTACAACCTAATTCATTATGGATATTTGCAATTCCTTCTTCTCATTTTGAGTTGTGCCCAGAAAGCGTTGTTCCATCCACGGTATTAAATCAACTTACTTCGAGGAGACTACTTTTCCTCAGTTGCATTTTGGATGCCTTCTACGGTGCTCATTTTCTGGGACTATATTATTCAATTCCCTCTGTCATTCATAAAAATATCCAGTAAATAATCCCTCCAAAATGGAGAGCCTATTCTGTATCCTCCTAGCCTGTTCTTAATCTGGCAGCACCACTGAAAGCTGCTCACCAAGGGTGACTCTGCTTGTTTCAACAATACTGTTGGCATCATTTTTCTTCATCATCATAACAGGAGAGCTACCAAAGTATGGCCAACTAACATGAATGGTAGATAGGTATGAATATAGAGGTTTATTTCAAAGCAATTGCTTACACACTTGTGAAGGGTAGCAAGTCCCATATCCATGGGTCAAACAACAGGCTGGAAGTTTCTCCTGATGCAGGCGGTAGCAGGGGCTGATGAAATAAAGCACATACAGGTCTCACAGTATGCTTCGGTTTCACAGATTTCAGACGTTGATGAGACCTAAATCTATAGGTCAGGCTCACCTCCCAAGAGTCAGAGGATGATGAGCTGAATGCAAGATCAAATAAGTGTGAGCTTTGTCACAACATCCATGTGCCCGGGAGCTTCAAACCGTTTGTGGCAATTTTGAGTTGAAAGATAATGCACGCAAGTCCTATCCCCGAGGAAACTCCACTTTCAGTTCACTAGATAGAGGATGATCACACAGTGTTTACTAAACTGTGGACTATCATGGCCTAGTGACATTGATACATGACCTTCAACATTCCAGTAGATCACTGCCATTCCAAGAAATGCAGATTACATAAAAATTAAAATGCCTTTGTCACCCAAGTGCCTCTGTAGGCATGTTCTCATCAACCTCCTTGCGCTCAGATACCCTATGCCAACTCCTACCAACCAATGCTGTCTTTATCGTGTTGGTCTCTGGTGCACCATCGCAGCTGCCCATCCATGTTGACATCATTCTCATTTGCATGGGCGCTGACACCTCCCTCTTCAGGGCCATGGATTCTGCTCAAATGCTGACAGTCACTTTTCTTTTAGTCCCTGAGCAGTCAGAGGAAGGGAAGGGAACGAGAAGTCAAGAAAGCAGAGTGGAAAAAGGAAGAGCTTTGCCACTTAGTTTTGTCGCATTTACTGTATACACGGGGTTGCAGTTTTGCTATCTCAGGCGTTCTGCATTTTATAAAGTGCTGCAGTTTTAGAAATTACTTCAGTACCAATGTGCCAAGAATTCCTTAGAAACTTTTTATTTGCTTTTGTTTTATTTTCTCTTTTTTCTTTTCTTCTCCGCTTATAAGTATCGATAGCATAATGCAAAGTGAGTTGCAACAAAGCGCTTTGCTGAATGAACCGAAGGAAGGACAGGTGGAAGTGCTAGTAAGAAAGGGTGATTGACTGAAAGAAATTCCTGTATCTATGTAAGACTTAGTCTATTTCAAGAAGAGTTATAAGCCAGTTTCTTATTTATTATTACAATTATTTAGACTTTACAACAATAAGCCTATGAGTTAGTAACATTGCTTTCTGTATCTGAGATATGGGGTTACTGAGGCAAAAAGTAGTTTAATAAGTGCCCAAGTTCGTACAGCCGGTATGTGGTAAAGAAATGATTCAGACCTACTGACTGTGGCTGCAAAGTGCATGCTATGAACATACACACGTTACCCTACATAATTAGATGGATGGTACATAGATAATATACAAAATTGGAAGCAACAACATTTTCTGTGCCACTGGCCTAAACATATTACTATATTTTCTAATCATCTAGGTGAGATTGAATAAACTCTGGGCTAAATGACTAAGCTAAAAGCCTTGTGACTAACAAGAGGCAGAATGCATGCCCAGTTTCAGTTAATTTAACATTTCAAGCTAATTCAGCAATTAAGGCTTGTGAATGGTTATAGTTGCTTGGAAATGGAATTAACTGCCTTTTAAGGTGGTGTGCATCCCAAGACAGGAATGTTCAAGCAGAGGCTAGATTAATGCTACGGATCTTTTAGACGCACCAGGCACAGGGTTAGCTCAGCGTTTGCGGTGTAGGTGCTCATTTCAAAGGTGTTTCCAGGCATTTTTGATGGGTACATGTTTTACACACACACTCACACACACACGCACACTTAGGGAGAATTTTTAATAATTAGTAACTGAAAGGACTTTATATTATATAGGTGGCTTTAAAAGATTTTAAATTTTACGTCAAGTTTAAAAACTTTAAGGATGCCAAGTTGTTATGTCTTCCTTAATATACGTACTATTTCTAGTCGTGGAGAAGTAGTTTCTAATACATCATTATAACAGGCAGAAAATCACAGTTTCTGGGCTCAAAATATGTAAATTGAAGGCTTTCTGCTTGTTTACAACTTGTGGCAAGTCATTATAACCATCTGTACCTCCTATTTTTCCTTTGTAAAATAGGAACGATATTACTCTAACCTCATAGAATTGTTGTGAGGATTAAATAAGGTAAAACATATAAAGGGCCTATAAAAATGCCTGACATTAAGTGCTCAATAGTGTTCGTTATTGTTTTCTTGTAAAGTAACTAGCTATAAGTGAACATTTTATGAACTATAGCTATTGATGCGTCTGTATTGTGGAACCTGGCAGCACTATGATTAAGCACTCACCTGCAAAACAAATGGTTAGCAGTTTGAACCCACCTGCGGCTCCCTCAGGAAGAGAGTGGCGGGTGCTTCTGTTAAGATTATAGCTTTGGGAATCCGGTGAGATAGTTCTGCTTTCTCCTGTCAGGGTTAAGAGGAGTGGTAATCAACTTGACAGCAACATTTTTTTCTTTGTAATGTAAATTTATAGACAAAGACAAATATTACCTACAGGTTGCCTAATCCAAAATACTAAGTTGATTTGCTATTGATTGCTGCATTTAAGCCAAGTAAAGAAACCAGAAGGAAATATGTGGAGCAAATGAGAAATGATGAGTAAATACCATAGTCTATAATTGCATTTACACTCATAACTAAGCTAGTCTATGATATAACATGCTTTTGAGGTAAATATATATACAAATATATACATGCAAACACACACACACATATGCACATACATATAACTACCTTTTACTAATGTTCAGAAGAAAAAGTAGACTCATTTATGGATAAAAATGTGTAACAAAGTCAACTGAGAAATAGTTCCCTTGATATATTTGCTGAAGTCCAACATAAAATTGATTTGGAAAAAAAAAGCTAAAATCTTGAACAATTAAGACAAGAGAAACCTTGAAGAAATAGCTTTTGGCTTAACGAAAAGGCGAGTATACTTAGAAAAAAGGAGATATTTTTCTAATGTTATAATACAGAAGCTGATTCTAGCTCCTAGTTGAAATCATGACATTGGATACATTTTACTTGTTAGATAAAATAATGCAAATTTGAACTGTTTATCCTCCACCCTCCAACTACAATAAGCCAAAATTGTTTGGCTTATTCTTAAAAGTTTTTCATGAAAGGTTCTCCAAAGATTCTAAAATTACTTAGATTTGGCTACTTTGTTCATTTTAAATGCACTATTGGTATAAAATGGAATAGTGTGTTAAATGAAAAGAATTCTTATTTAATGATTACAGTAAACTAAAATGATCTGTTCTTTCTCTTTCTGAGCCGATTCTGTTTTTGAACATAATACAAATGTATTTGTGGTTTGAGACATTTGAAAGTTTACTCTTACTCATTTCAGCTAGCCTACATCCTTTCTCTTCACGCTCCTGCTCCCCCTCAGCACCAATCATCTCGAACAGGAAGAGCTGTTTCTCTAAAATACAGAAGCCGGCTAGGAGAGAATAAATGTAGCGTCAAACAGCCCTGAGAAAAACTCTGTACTCTGTCACTTATGAATCAGTTTTGCCATGTAATCTTCTCTTCTTCGGTTTCCTTATCTGTGAAATTGGTATCCCAATGATACAGGGATTATGAAAAGTATAGATAATAAATATAAAACACTTAGCGCAGTAAGTGGCACCATTTTAATACTCAATAAATATCAGAGGCTGTTTTTATTACACATACTTTTAGTTGGTAGAATCAGAATGTATTTCACAAGGTGCCTGCAGCATAGAAAATGAAATGAAGTAAACATAACTTTTGTTGGTCTCAGTGGTAACAGTTTGTCTGTTTACCAATAACATTTTGCCTTCTATCTCCATGTCTTAAAGAATTCTGGAGCAGACGCCCTGGAGTTGAATTTGTCGTGTCCGCATGGCATGGGAGAAAGAGGCATGGGGCTGGCTTGTGGGCAGGTAAGAACCTTGATAAGGACCACCTTTTCTACTGATGGCAAAAAAAAAAGAATATATATATCATTAGGTACAAAGCTACATACCACCATCATGTATATTTATGTACCACAACAGGCTCCTCCTGGATTGTTTCTATACCTGAGACAAAGAAATGGGTTGATCAGATGACTAGTTTGAAAAGTCCAGGTACTCATTGTTTAAATATTTAGTGCTTGAAAGGCAGAAAATCAAGAAAGCTGAAAACACAGCGACTGCTTAGTTTTATTGGGGGAAATATCACATTATGTGCTTGACAGGAAGTAATATAACATGAAGTGTTTAAAAGTGCTGGAACAGAATTAGCTGATTTCCAATGCAGTGTTCTTTATTCATTCCTGATGCGGATCCTGTTTGCCTGGAGCAATGCACAGGACAAAACGCATTGTTCGTGGTGATTTTGCAGTAAATGGGCTACAGCATAAATTGCATTTTACACTTTTTAGCATATGATCGTCATTCCCTAACTGTATTTGGGGAGTTGCCAAAAAAAATTTTATGCTATTTTTATTTTTGGATATAATAAATGGAACCCTTATGCTAAAATACTTTCAGCCACTTAATTAACAAAACAAAACAAAAAATGAATCTATTGAAAATACCAGGTTTTTATGTAACTAGACACAGTGTTGTTTGTTAAGAAGGAATGTAAACTTAAAACTCCAAAAGGTAAAAAGTGTTTTGCATCGAATTTATCTTTTAAGCCCAGAGGAACAGGGTTTGAATGAAATAACATAGAAGGTTGTAATTTATGACAGATTTTTCTAAAGCTGGAGATTTTACTTGTGTCTCCATATCATTGCATGTTACAGGGACTTGAATGTGGTAGGTGTATTTAATGCCCCCTCCTTTTTTTGAAGTCATTGGATTGATTTGAATTAAACTCAATGGTACTCAATGTAGGAGGAAAAATGATTTCTGCTTAGTCAAATGAATATAGATGGCTATTTTCATGTTATCATTCAGGGTAGATTTGAGAGTACTTTTTAAATGTTTAGCTAACACTCAGAATCAATTTGAGAATTAGAAAGATACCATTCGTATGCGGCAGCAGGGGAGGTGAGTAGCCTCCACAAGTGGGGAAGTCTATCCCTGTTCTACTCACAGCAGGCTGCTCAGAGGGATCAGTCAGTCACACAGAAGCCTGGGGCTCACTCTGGGGCTGAGGTTGGCATCTCCATCCTGGTTTTCTTAACTGGCCTTCTGAAGGGGGCCGAAGTCCTCCCCGTCAGTCCGAATCAACTTGGTGGCAGTGAGTTTGGGTTCTGGAAACGTGTGAGTTGGTGGGATGTGGAGTTTGTCCTCCACTACGGGGCACAGAGGGGACATTCCAGTTTCGCTTCTCTGTCCCATGGTGGTATTTCATTCCTTTTGTTGAAAGCACCCGTGGCTAAGCAAGAATGGCTCGTATTGGCAGAGCCCAAGAAATGCTAGTTTGTGAAGGACACACACTGATATTTGTCAGAGAAAGCATGCTAGCATTTTCCTCTTTAAACACTTATTTTTATCCCTTTACCTGAAGTATTTTCTCATAAATGCTTAATAAGTGAAATTACAGGCTTTATACCTAGTGTTTTGCTTTTTTTTTAGCAATCAGTAGAAATTAGCCTTGTGTATCTGTGCCCATGTGCATACATGTGTGAGCTTATTGCTAATATCTTTCTAAATGTTTTCACACGTACCTAAAAATTGATGAAAGTGATGAACCGAGGAAGGTCATAGCCTCTACTCGACAATATTAAATAAATAAACCCGATGCTGCCAAGTTGATTACAACTCATGCCGACTCCATGTGTATCAGAGCAGACTACCCCCCAGGGTTTACCGTGGTTGTAACCTTACGGAAGGAGCCCTGGGGTATAGTGGTTTACTTGTTGGACTGTGTGTCAGTTTGAGTGAACTAGGGAAACAAATCCACAGAAACTCATACAGAGAGAGTTTTATATAAAGGGTAGGTGTACATTAAGAAAGCATCCCAATCCAGTGCTTTCCAAGCCCATTTAAGTCCAAAATTAGCCCATGTCTGACACCAATCTACAAAATCCTCCTCAATCGCACAAAACACACACAATGATGTCAACAGCCGGAGGAAAGCGGAGTCAGTGAACGTGTAAGCATCTCAGCGCTGGCAGGGGTCACCACACGGCTGCTCCAGCATCCAGGGCTGCATCAAGGTAGGTCCATGCGGCTTCTCCGCTGGAGCAGGGAACTGGCTAAGGCAGCTGACCCTGGTCCGACCACCAGAAAGCGAGACTTGAGAACTAGAAAGGTGAGGCTCACCGAGCCATTTATCTCTCCGCCCTTCAATTAACCCCACATGTATTTATCGGCCAGGTTGACACAATAAATCTTAACTATCTCAAACTGGGAACTGCAAGGTCAGTAGTTCAAAACCACCAGCTGTGCTTCAGGAGAAAGTTGAGGTTTCCTACTCCCATACAGAGTTATAGTTTTGGAAACTCACAGGGGAAGTTTTATCTTGTCCTATAGGGTCACTAGAAGGCCTGGAGGGGTAGTGGTAAAGGGTTGGGCTGCAATCCACCTGGTGGGCAGTTTGAAACCATCAGCAGGTCTGAGGAAGAATGACTTGGCTTTCTACTCCCTGCTACAGTCTCAGAGACACACAGGGGTTCGCTGTGGGTCAGCAAGGACTTGATGAAAGTGAGTGAGTTGATGGGGTCAGTATGAAAGGAAATCAACACGCCGGTCACGAATTTGGTTTCAGTTTTATAGCCTTTCTCAAGTAGATAAAAACAAAACCAAACAAATTCACGCGGGTGATTCATAGGAACCATGACCTAGTAAATTCTGACTCAGTAACCCTATAGGACAGGATAGAATTGCCCCGGTCTTTTTCTTGGACTAATTCATTATAGAAGAAGAAAGCCTCATCTTTCTCTGAGCTGCTGGTGGTTTCAAACTGCTGATCTTGGAGTTAGCAACCTACAGTGTAAGCACTCTGCCCCAGGACTCCACTGAAGCAGATAGGTAAGTCATTTCCCCTCAGTGCTGCGGGGAGGATTTTAGCTGACAGACTATTAGTAGCAGGAAAAAAAACCTGTTGTTGTTGTTTACCACTCAGGCACTGCTACAACATAAAGGCATCATATTTATTCATAAATGTTATGGAAATAAAAAGTCTCTAGCTGACCTCTGAATGCATATTGTGTATTTCCTGCAAAGTGACACTTTATATAAAATCTTAAACTCTCCTTCCTTACTAAGAGTTGAAGGCAGTGTCGCTCTGTATCCTCTCTAACAACCATCAGCATCACCCGCATCAAGACACTGCCCCTCCCGAGCCAGCCATTCCCCTTTCTCAAATGAGGGCCTTAAACTTGAAAACCCAATCCCCCTTTCACTTTAAAGGTCTGTCACCTTAGTTTCATACTTTAGCAGGTGACTATATTATTTTCCTATTACGTGTAACCAGATTGATAAAAAACATAAGTAAACATAGTGTGCTACTCTTTAAAACAAAGCAAAACAAACAAACAACTTGAGCATTTCCCTTGATGTGCCTCCTCAGAGTCAGTGTTTTACTTATGTGATTCTGGGTTATGTTTACATCAATATGTTCTGCTTATTTTTTTGGTGTATTTTACTATATGTGACAAATGGATACTCAAGTAGTGATTGCTCAAGTAAAAGTTTGACTAGTTTCATAGAAATCTTGTATTGAGTGTGGTCCAAACAGAACCCTTGTGCTTTCATATTCCAGGCCTGCTCTCCAGTCTGATTTGTCATGCTAGTTAAGGGTATTCCAATAACCTTGTAACGCTACCTCCAGTAACCTTGATCCTTGATGTTTAGCAAAAGTTTTGGTTGGTCCAGTATCCAATGGAAAGATTTGAAGTAATTTTATGCACACAGGCACACATATACATACACACAAACATATATAGATATATATGTTATATACGCGTGTTTTTGTCACAGTTTACAAATCTAGTGTGCATGTTATTATACATACGAAGAAAGCAACTGTGATAGTTCCTGATGAATAAGTATTCCGATATCAGTGTTAAATATGCTTATATGCACAGCACTGTGTTATTTCTGATGTCATGCATAGTTCTGAAATCCTATGTCTCAAAACATAAAAACTCAAGAAGAACTTGACTCAGATACATAGACACTTTGTCTGGTAGAAAGAAGGGAGCTTCTCTGATACTTTAACATTCAGATCTCAAATTATTTACACATGATTTAAACCCGTGTTTCTAAAAGTGGACAATTCCGCCTCCGGGGAGTGCTGCAAGCATCCAGGGGGCTGCTGGAAGCATCCAGAGGGCTGCGAAAGCAGATACCTACACTTTACCCTGGATCTTGGGTCAGAGTGCAAAGTTTTTAATGGCCATGTGGCACTGAGTAAGTTTTTTCCTGAAAAGGGGGACTATACGCCAAAGAAGTTTGGGAACCTATGAACCATTTCCATCATATACAAACATAGTATGTAAATATAACTGAACTCTAACAAATTCTATAAATTCTATCTAAAATGGCACTTATTGGAGATCTGTTCCTCTCTCTGGATGCTAAGTGTTCTTACAGCACTAATTGAATTGGAGTTGTTTTTACTTCTGTTTTCCAGAACCACAGAACCTTTAAAATGATCATCAAAATAGGGCTGAGTAGACCGCATACAGCTTTGTTGTTCTTGTGCATCTGATATATCCCTTTTAACTTGGAAATCATTATCGATATACTTTTTAATAAATAGATTTTA
Organism: Echinops telfairi; assembly: GCF_000313985.2. Taxonomy (NCBI): domain Eukaryota; kingdom Metazoa; phylum Chordata; class Mammalia; order Afrosoricida; family Tenrecidae; genus Echinops; species Echinops telfairi. Next base: position 20,727,282 of record NW_022104341.1, read on the forward strand.
CAGAAAAAGTCATCCTAACAACTCTTGAAATAGTAAGATGACATGGTCACACTTAGCCTATCTTCCCACAGAGCATAAGAAACTAAAGCTTGGAAAGGCTCCAAAGCCCTGTACCTGGGCCCTGAAGGAGTCAGTAGACATTTGCATAGGAGTACGTGCTCAGAAATGTCTTCTTTACTTAACCTTTAGACTTAACGCAGACTTTTGACCTTTTTACATTGAAGTGCTCTGGATTACTTTCTTCATCCGGGAGGGGTTTTAAATCATCCGTTAGCCACCAATGGAACCAGTTGGGAAAATTGAATGGGCAGAGAAATGGGATAAGATGCCTTGCCTTGCTTTGGTTTCTGTTTCTCCATTTACTGTGCAAGAAAGAAGCAACTCACTTCACAGAGCTTCTCAACACTAGCCAGTGAATGAACCTGGATGGGTATTTGTTCTGTCACTATAGACCACGTAATCTCTGGAACTTTACTTATTTTCTTCAAGCAAGCTTTCCATCTTGAGTCAGTGGTGTGGCATAGTATAGTGAGGAATTGTATGACTGATGGGAGCCTTAACAATTGTCCAACTCAATCCCTTTATTTACAGAAGAGGAACTGGGGACAGAGAACACACCTTATTTGCCATAGACTAAGGTGGCCCACTTCACTATCTGCCAAGTCTGATAGCTTAGTGTCTGAGGATCTGCACAGGCTCTCCAATAGCATCATTTCTCCAAACCTAAACCAAACCTACTGCCATGCAGTGGACTGGCATGCATAGTAAACTTATATAGGGTTAATGAGGTCATAAGTCTCCAGAGGAGCAGCTGGTGAATTTGAATCACCAACCTTGTTGTTAGCTGTCTCATGCTTACCTGAAAGCACAATCAGGGCTCCTATACAATGTCATTTAGGTATATCCAAATCTCTAGACAAACTGAATTTGTCAGTGTGCATTTCTATTTCTGTGTGTACTACTTGAAATGTATATCTCCTCAGCTGAAATTATCCTAGTAATGTATCATCTGTCTAGTGCTCTTTCAAATGGAATCCAATTCATAAATTGGGTGTACTTTAGCCATCAGCCAACTTTCCCATGGAAAGGGAGAATAACATATTGCAAAAGACTTAAATGGGGAAACTAGGCATACACTCTTACTTGTATTTATAATGGCCTAGAGATGAAATCATAGTCAATAATTTAGGATATCTTTACCTACCTATTCTAAGAGGCTACAAAGATGTTGTTTTCCTTGTCCACATTGTGGTTGCGGTTGTTGTTAGGTGCCATCAAGTTTGTTTCAACTCAGTGTGATCCTATGTATGACAAAACCAAACACTGGCTGGGCCTGTGGCCCCCGCCCCACCCCCCCATTGTTCTTATTGCTGCAGCCACTGTGTCAGCCTATCTTGTTAAAGGCCTTCCTCTCTTTGGCTGCTCCTCCCTTTTACCAAGCATGGATACCACTTAGGATTGCCGCAATTCAGTCTGCAAGCTGTCCTCCCAGTAGGTATGATTGCTGAGTAGTCCACATCTACTTTAGTACAGATTTTTTTTTTAGAGAGAAAATTCCAAGATGTTGGTATATTTGTGGGACGTTTGGTCTTTGCTGCAAAGGTGGAGCAGGTTCCTGAGATAGAAGTGGCGAGTTCACTGTTAATCACTGCATAGACCTTGTTATTCACACAACTCTTTTCCCCATATTTACCCATACTCTCTGCATAGAATTTTTAAAGGCTGGAATATTCAATTCAAACAGTCCTAACATTTGTTTTGTCATCAGGAAATAGACCAATAGCTAAGAACAAAAGGATTTAAAGGTGGTAAACATTAAAATGTTCAGCCATCTTAAAAGATCATTGACTGCAATCAGGATCAACCCTACATTGTCTCCTCATGATCTGTTCTAATTCCAAATTTAATTTTTACAAATTGTGTATGCTTATTTAAAAAGACAGGAAGCTTTTTTTTCTCTGTTGCAAAATGCCTATATTACTCATAACACATTAATCACTGATTATTAACTTTGTCCTTGTGAAAGAACAGACACCTATCATTAGGAAAAAAATCTACAATTCAGTGTTAGGATTACATTGCCCCAGATATGCTAGTATTTCTACTGGGAAATCCGCTTTTCCTTACAGCAGCTGAAGTAATGGACCCTCTCTTTCATATTCAGTATCAGTGTCCAGAGAGTGATGATCATACCCTTGCCTGGACCACCCCCTGCCTGCTATATCTCTATGCAGGAGAAAATCTAATTATACCACTTACAAGGCCCAAGCACCTAACAGGAACTTCCTGTACCTTCCAGAATGAGGAGAGGTCTGGAGAACTCAGGAGCGTGAGAGATCCAAGGAACTCAAAGATTAGGGGAAGGAATATGTGAGCCCCACTAATGGTAAAATGCAGCCAGCTGAAACCATGTACTTTTTAAGCATCTCTTTGGGTGTTGAATGCAAGGTTTATTACTGAGCAAAATGTAAAATATAGACATTGCCCTTTTATTACTACCCCGGCCCTAGGTGCCCATGAGGATATCTTTGTTTCAAGCTCTTGGTTTCTCTCACTCCTGCAGGGTCCCATTTCTGTTGATTACTTCTGTGGTAAAGCTCTGCTGTGACCTGATATGACATTTAAGCATGTTTTATTGGACATGGGAAGTTCCAGGACGGTGTAAATGGTTCATAGGCTCTGCCTCTAATTGAACGGTTGGAGGTTTGAGTCCACCCAGAGGCACCTCAAAGCATGACCTATAGATACAGTACCAAAGCTCAGCCATGGAGAAGCGCACGGTGCCCTGTTCTTCTCAGACACGTGTGAGCTCCCCGTGAGTTAGAGTTGGTGTACAGTATGCGGTTGATGAAGTCAATAGGAATGTGCTCACGTTTGTGCGTGAGGGTGGGAACTCGAAGTGTGAGCCGACCAGATCACGGTCATGCTGGTCAACTTCGTACCATGAGGTGGGCTTTTGAGACATCATATTTGCTGGTTTGGAAATCATTGCATTATAAAATAGCATATTTCCATGAAAGGACATGGTATACACCAATGCAATGATAACTGAAATCTGATACTGCCTATGCATATTTGAATTATCCCATTTTCTTTTATTTTCCTTGGGTGTCTGTCACTTTAGAAATGCTTTAAAATAAACTATTAACTTGTTTATGAGACAAAAGTATCTCTAATCAAATAGGGATATTTGCTCTATATTTTATTACATTGCTCAACTTCTTATTTGATTTTAATTCTCATTCATTTACATAGACATGGGTGCTTGCATAAGTAGATAACTACAGGAGATCTGTTAGAGGCATTTATATTACTGCCAATGTCTTGCCTAAAGCTGACTCTCTGAGTCTTTCATTTTAGTTATTAATGTTGGTTAATGATAGAAATGATTGTTTTCTTTGAAAAATCATAAAGTTTTAGTAGAAAAATAATGCCATGTAAATCTAACTGAAATATTAGTTTTAGGTCAGGGAGTATTATTGTGTATCTAGGACAGAAATTGCATGGCAGTAAAATATATATGTATACATACACACACACACACAAAATAGGTGGATGTTTTGGTGAATGTACTCAGTAAAACATAAATGTATCCTTTTATAATTTATTTTTATTATACCCATTGTTTGCTATATTCCAGAAATAAAGGGTTAGCAACATTAAAAAATATTTTAAGAATCACTTTCAGATGATGATAGTTCTGAATATCACCATGATTTGAGGATTTTAGCATAGTATTTTATAAACTTTGACATCAGAATAAAATTAATTTGCATATATAAGTTGTCTTTGACCTAAAGAGAAGGAGGTGAGAGTGGCATGGGGATGCCAACATTACAGTATATGAAACCATGGAGCATTTGAATACCATAATGCCTCACCAGGATTAGCAGTGCAGAGGCATGGAGGGAATCCAAGATATGAATATTGGTAATTAGGTTCAGGATCCAGTTATCGGATCCAACTAGCATAGTATACTTGGAAGAAGTGCTTGAAAAAACTAAGCCTTGCATCAGAAGCAATCACTGCCTATTAGGATTAAAAGCAAGACAGTAGGACAGACAACTCGCAAGCACTCAAAAGCTAAGAGGCACAGGAGCACCAAAGTTTAAGACAAGGCAAGAAAAAGGCCAATGGATGAGAAACCACAGTGAGGAATAAGAGGCACAGATTGCAAGAAAGCCTTTCTACCTCAGAAAGAAAGTGTTTACACCCTTCCTGCTGGGCTAGAACCAATCTCCTTTAGACTGCAATCAATTCAGGGTTTCCAGCTGGGCGCAGGTAACCATGACAGGATGGAGGAACATGGGTTGCCTGACTAGTGAAGGAAATATTGGGACAAAAAAGGAAACTCCAGGAAAACAGATATATTATAAGTATGGCATTTGCAATCTGGGCTTATTGATCAAAGATCAAAGCTTCTATGGCTCAGAGAATTATTAGAATAACCACCCTCCAGACTCCCAGATAAACACAAGAAGATGCGTATGGATCATCACAGATTTGACAAATGCATAAAATCTTCCTAGAAAATGACTGCATTATTGAGATCTTAGTAATAATTGTGTTTTACAGCTAACAATTTTTTTATTCACTACAGTAGCAACAGATTAAGTAGCAATTTGATAAACAAATCTATACTCTAAAGAAAAGTGATATTTATTAAGGAATCAGTTTAAAATGAGAGTTAAATTTTTAGCCATTTTGAACATCTATGTGTTATTTGCTGTATATCTTTATTTACGACTGATAGTTTGAAATTGTACACTTCTCTCTATTTCTGCTGATACTTAAACGCTCAGCTTTTACAGTTTCTCTAAAGTTGCACATGTAAATTCAGTTATCCTTACTGAGTGTTTATGTCTGAGGAGAAGAGGTTATAGATACGATGTCTGTTAAATTTCTAGCCCTCTATATAATGAGCTGAAATATCTGTTGATAGTTTTGCTTTTTCCTTGTCTGTTCCTGTAAGCAAATGACAACATGACATTCTTTCTGCTCCTGTTTTTCCCATAATCCTGCATAGCCTCGTAGAATGAGCTTCCTTTATGTAGGGATAATGGAATACATTAAATTCTAGTCTCTATCCTCCCTTACCCCTAACCACACACACACACTCATCACTTTGTCATACTGTGATGCCTCGCACGTTGCTGTTATGCTGGAAGCTTTGCCACTGCTATTTCAAATATCAGCAGGGACACCCAGGGTGATCCGGTTTCAATGGAGCTTCCAGACACAGAACAGATTGTGAATAAGGAATATGCTATCCACTTCTGAGAGGAAAGCTACTAAGAACCTAGTGAATAGTAGTATAACATTGTAAGATATAGAACTGGAAGTTAACCCTCTTCGGTTGGAAGGCACCCAAAATATGACTGGGCAAGAGATGGCTCTTCCAAGTAGAGTGGACCTCAATGACAGGGATGGAGTCAAGCATTCAGAGCCTTCCTGTTCTGATGGGACATATCAAAATAAGAAGAAACGTGAAAATCATCATTAATCATCAGAACAAAGAGAGTTAGAAATTCAAAAAGAAGAAAAAATGTAAATACATGTCGAGATGAAAGAGTTGAAGAAAAAATTCCCAGCCTCAATTGTGTATTAAATGATTCTTTAGGCAGAATATTGAATGATGCAGGCAGCATGAAAAGCAGATGGAAAGAATACACAAATAACTACACCAAAATGAAACTGTTTCAGCTATTTGAAGAGGTAGCTTGTGATCACGAACCAATGATACTAAAAGAAGAAGCTCAAACTGCACTGAAGGCATTAGTGAAAAGCAACGTTTCAGAAATTAACACAATATCAATGTAATGTTTCAACAAACTCACTAAGCACTGGAAATAGTCATTCTATGCCAAGAAGTTTCAAAATAGCTAGATACATGGTCAACCAACTAGAAGAGAGTTGTGTGCATTCCAAAGAACAGTGACCCAACAGAAGTAAGAAATTATCAAACATATCATTAGTATCACATGCAAGCAAAATGTTGCTGAATATAATTCAAATATGGTGGATGGAGTACATCAACAGGGAACAGAAATTCAAGCCATCTACTTAGTGGCTGCGATGTAAATCTACGATAATTTCCCCTGGACAGGTAGACAACCCTATCAGAGGGATGAGGGACACTAATAGGAAAAACAACACAGGAGAGGGAAAAGAGAGCAAAACGTCTGGGGAACACAAATGTGTGTCTGTTGGTAGGAAGAGAGGGAGGACTGACCTCCATATTGGGGAAAGAATGACTGGTAATACTTTGGGGGATGCTATGGGGGGAGGGGGGAGTGCCTTTGGTGGTATCCACTGAATGGGCCACATTGACCGGGACTTCTGGGTGCATTCAGGGGACCTGGCCAGGTGCTGTGAAATGCTGGGACATTGAATCCTGGATCTTTAAGGCACACTGCATGCTCCAGCGGGTGCATCAGTGAGATCTGATGTGGAAACTCCATTGGGTGAACTGGACACTACTTCAAGCACACTTGTGACCTGAGGACTTAACTCAGAAAATTCATGGTGTCCGAGGAAATGGAAGATGGGCTACCAAGATTGTTGAATTGTTTGTTGATAGGTGGACAAACATGGTCTTGCTACATCAATGTATACGCTGTATTAAGATACGTATTATTCCGGCAAACCTGTGACTGACATTCTCAGTGATTATTATTGTATATTTTGCTTGACAATTAACCCCCATTGATAGTGCAAATGGCATCCCACCAAAAAATGATAGATTCTATATAGTAAGTGAATAATACAGGTACTATGTTATGGAGTTAGTCTACATTGGCCCCCAATCCCTCTCTCAACAGGACTTTTAAAAAATTAGTCCCAGGGGCTAATCAAAGGTAATACTAACAGAAGATCATTATCCTTCAGGTGGATGATTGATAAGATGCTACCATAAGTTAACAAGGAGGTTTTGAAATGGAGCCAAAGACAGATAACGAACAAACAGGGAAATCAAATGAAAAGTTGATAACATTTAACTAAACAAAACCTGTAATAATCCACTTTCCAGCACACACTGCATGGTAGCAAAGCTCCGCTCTGCCTGGCGCACTTCTGGTTTTGGGGGATGCACCCCCTCAAATGTATTAAACTTCCAATTAAAAATAAATTTTAAAATAAATAAATAAAAATTCAACCCGGATTCAGAAGACAATCTGGAATATATTTGACGTTAGATAAAAATAGAGAATACTAAAAAGATACTATGTGGATCATAAAAAGTATGCATAACTGTGAGAAGATAAGAATTCTAGAACATTTCATTATGGTCATGCAGAACCTGAACTTGGACCCAAAGCCATCCATTTAGACAGAACTAGGGACTACAGTCAAGCTGGGCATCAAGTTTTTCACATATTTATTCAATCTGTATGCTGAACAAATCATCCAAGAAGCTGGGTCTCATGAAGAAGAAGCTTTCCTCTTACTTGGACCCCACTTCATGGGGATGTTAGGATGCAAGAGTTGACAAGGGAGGACATCATTCGAGTAATAAGATGCATCTGACCCCTTTTACATATGAAGGAAACCAGAGACAGAGCAAATTGCTGGGTCAGCTTACTGAATGGCCACCTGGGGATCCAAACCTTTGTGGTTCTCACCCTCAAGCAACACTGACTCTCTCAATAGAATATTAAAGAGTAAACCCTGACCATCCCCACTAGAGACTGTTGGCTTGTATCCTAACAAATTATTCTCTACTTGAAGGAAGCACTACCATTGAACATAATGAAGTGTCTCTATATAAATAATACTGAAAAGATCAGTTACCTGAAAAAAAAAACTATAAAAATGATTTTGAGTCATCTGTTTGTTTATGCAATTTAAATTTTTTCTGCAAAAAAATCACTTCAAAGGGAAAACCATAGTAGTTTCTAAAATCTCCAAGCATGAGTAAAATATAATGCAGTTTTTCAATTACTAATGTCAATTTACAAGGTCTGTTTTTTAATTTTTTGGTAAAATTTGCTTTTATTTTTTAACAGTTTTATTGGCATATTATTCACATATCATAGAACTCAACAGTTTATTCACATTAAGAGAGTTGTTCAGTCACCACCACAATCTGTTTTAAAAACTTTTCTTTGTTCTTGTACTCATCATCATTAGCTCCCCATTTCTCCAACCTCCCCTGCCGCACCCCAAGGAGCCATGAATCCAGTTACTGTCTCTATAAACTCGCCTATCTGAATTTCAGATACAGAAAATATTAAAAACAATTGAACAATAACAAGTACAACAGATAAAAATTTCAATAGTAAAGAAAGCAGAGGGAGGGGGAAGGGAGGGGGAAAATGAGCAAACGATATTGAGAGCCAAAGTAGAGAGCAAATGTTTTGAGATTGATGAGGGCAACAGTGTACATAGGTGCTTGACTCAATGGATGTATGTATGGACTGTGATAAGAAATGTACGAGCCCTCAATAAAATAATTTAAATATATATATATATATATATATATTTCAATACTCACAAAAAAAGAAAGCAGAAAATATTAAAAACTAGATAGAACAAACTTAAAATTGATCAAAAGGGAGATCAAATGATAAGGTGTTAATTTAGTTATTTAGACTTAACAAGTGGTTTTTATTTTGTCTGTTTATGTTTTAAATTTACGTTTTATTGTGCAAATGTGACATCCCTCCTCCCATAATCAAGGGCATTAGGATGGAGCTTGATTTAGGAGAAGCTGAAAGTGGGTGCAGCAGGAAGTGGGGTGGGTGGAGTTATCCCGAGAGTTAATTCACCATCTTTTCTAATGGTTGGGAAGACTAAATATGGACAGCCATCCAGCCCAGTAAGTTTAAGTGCTGCTCTGCCCTCGCCTGCCATGTCCCAGCTCTGCCAGTCTACAGAGTGGAGCTCATTAATGATCTAAGCCATCCAGGCAGTGAGGAGTATTTTCATATAGCTGTTTGCCCTTTACAGCAGAGAGTGCCCATAATAAATTATGCACTGCTCTGTGAGACCCTGACACACTGCGCTGGAGGAACAGCAGGGGTGTTAGAAAATCCATTATTTGAATTTTTTGTTTCTTTTTCTTACTAGCTGCCATGCTGCTCTTTTGCTGTCATCTTGTTGCTTTTATTCCTATCTATTGTTTTGAGGGTTTGTGTCTGACAGTTCTTTTCTCCTGCAGGTTTTGTCCTTGTTGTTACCCTCTTTCTGCCTTCCCGGCTCCCACCTCCCTTGCCTGGTCCTGGGTGTTCCGAGCTTCATTCTCTGTCCGGCCGCTGTGTGCCTTACTTCTCTTTCTCTTTCTGCTGTATTGTCTATGTAATGCAAAAGAAACAAAATTCCCTTTCTGTCTGCATCCTTTTAATCGATGCTATGTAGCTGTCAGGATGACTGTACTTTAATGTATGTGCTCTTCATTGTATATGCAAGACTCTCAAATACATGTCCGGAGCAATGCCAAGACCGAGGCAATAAAAACAACAAAACAAAAGGAAACAATCCAACCAGGAGAAGGCTGCTTTGAGAACAGTGCAAATTCGTTCACAGAGAATCTGTAAATTCTACGTAACCATGTATAATTATTTAATATTTTCATTTCCCCCCCAAGTAACTGTTGCAAAGTGTTGATTCTTTTGACAGTATTCCTTGCCAATCCAATGATCTGGCGTTTATATTCCTTATTGTTTCCTGCCATTGATGAATACAGCCTGGGAAAGTAGTTCTGGTAGATGGAAAATACACTGATTTGATTTGAGTCTTTATTTATGACGGGAACCCTGGGAGGCATCAGTTTTGTTCCGCTGTTTGTATTGTGAGTTGGTTTCACCCATCTCATGCCATTCCTCTCTCCGGATCACATCACAGTATGGCTTCTCCACTTTCTCTTCCTTGATACATTTTGACCTAGCAGTTCTTCCTTTATTAAAGTGTCTAAGAAAGACTTCCAGCTTTTCTGACTCAAATTAGAAACTTACATGTGTTTGATAGTAAACACTTGAGAGTGTGCCATATTATCCATTCAAATTTTTTATTGAAGTTCAAGACAGATTTTAAAACCACCATTGGGGTGTTGAAAAATTAACAGTAGGTAAATTTAATTCTTTTAGTATATAAACATAATACGTATCCAGAAATTAGATCAAAATCTATGAAAAGAAAACTGTCCCTTTTGGATTAGTTTTTGCATCTTGAAATGTTTTCATGTTGACTTTTATTGCCTCCTTTTATTTTTGTTGTGGAAACTTTCTCTCAGTCTTGTTTCTCTGGTATCACATTGAATTTTGTTTTCACTCTACTCTGCTTTCACATTTTCCTTCACTTTGCTGTATTCTAGGATACGTTTTCTTGTTTGGTTGTAATTTTAATTTGCTGAATAGTTTTTAAAAGCATTATACTGATTTCTACCACTCCAAGATTTTCTCTATCTCTCTATTGATTGCCTTTAGAGGCAATTATTTTTTAAATTTTGTCTCTCCACTCACTTTTTCCAGGAGAAAGATGAGAATTTCTATTCCCATGAAGATTTGCAGTCTCAGAAAGCCACGCTGGCAATCCTCTGTCTAGTGGGTCACTATGAGTCAGAATCTACTAGATGCCAGTGAGTTGGTACTCACTTGTCTTCAAATATCTGAATCTCCAGTGAACAATGTCCTTCTCTCTATCATTGTGTCCCCACTGTTCTTGACATGGAGGCCGGGGGGCAATGGGCACTAAGCATTGAACCAAAAATAGGTAAGCAGTTTGAACCCACCTGCTGTTCTGTGGGAGAGAGATGAGGCTGTCTGTTCTCAGAAAGACGTGCAGGTGCCGAAACCCCGCTGACCAGGCCTACTTTGTCCTGTAAGTTCACTGTGAGTCAGAGCCTACGTGAAGATAGTGGATATTCTTGTCACTTGTTTAAACTCTGCTCTTAATTTTTTTTCCCCTCAGACTCGGGTGTCTGTTATGAAGAGATGCCAGCCCCTTTTATATCATTTTCAAATATCTTTGGATCAGCTTCTGTCATTTTATAATTGGCCTTTCCGAGTAAACGATCAGATTTGTACTATTGTTTATTGTAAGTGCCCATGAGAATATATCAGTTGGCCTGTCAACTTCAAGATACAGAAAAAAAATGCTCATGTTTGACTCACACATATTTCATGCTTCCAATTTTTAATTATTTCCTTCACTGTGATGGAAACAGAGGAGGGGCGGCGGCGGCAGGAACTTGGAAAGGGAGATAATAGACTGAAGGGAATAAATGTGATGAGTAGGATACTTCTTGCATCATTAAAGCCTGTCACAGAGAAAATATTTGTGACCACAGAATAGAAGATGAGAAGTTCAAACACCTCCCACTAGTTATTCCTAAAGGTCTGCTCTTCAGGTTCCCAGATATACCTAATAAACATGACTTTCATATTAGATGTACTAAATTCATCCTATGGACTTTCTTTTTCCTAATTATGAAATGGCTCTGCCATGAAACATCACTTCTCTTGAATGGATAGTTGTATTTCAAAGTGCACAGGATCAGCCTCTTCTGAACATCCCATCATATTTATATCACCCAGAGTCTACATAGACTCTTGAGTAAATTAGCATGCCTTGAAGTCAGATTGAAAAACAACCCAAAATGGTTATGTCTTGTGTTTGTTTTCCCAGTTGAATTCCTTTTCCTTTTGGTTAATCTCTTAACCTTGTGACCTTTAGCAACATTCATAATGAAAGCTCAGTTCTGACTTGCCCTTACTCAAGCAAATAGTAATGTCAAAACAAACCAAAACAACAACAACAACATCCCCTTTCTTTAAAAAGAGAACTTTCAATGAAAAAAAAGGACTAATTCATCAGTTAATTTGTTTCTGGTCCCTTCACCATCAACCTTCATAGCCCTGCAGACTTGTCGACTAGGATAGCAGTCTGCAAGTGGTCCACCTCTGAATGCGAATGAACAAATATAGACATATGAACAGCAACTCATATTTTAGTATTAAAGGTAGAAATAGAATTTGTCTATACTAAAGACAGTGATTTGGCAAATTCAGAGGCTAGATGATAAATAGATTTTAAGTTGTATAAATATTGCTACACATCAGATTAGCCAACTCTTTAAGTAGAGTATCTTTGACTAAAGTTTAGAATTTAAGTATTTAATCCCTTCTTTCTCATCATCTGGAATCTCATTACCAGCTATAATAAAGTTTGATTTTGCTCACTTTAGAAGGTGATTCTCCTTCCCCTGACTGCCTGTCTTTATCCTTGGTTGCCCTGCTCTGTCACTTGTACCTCTCTCTTCTCAGCCCTCACGGAGAGAGTGACTTCCAGATAGCAGAGTTACTGTCTTCATTAGGTGCCTTCAAATGGGTTTAAGCTCATAGCAAGCACAACGGACAGACTACAACTGCCAGTTTGGTTTCCTCGGCTGTAATTCTTATGGGAGCAGGATACCGGGTCTTTCTAAACAGCCGACCTTTCTGTTAGGACTCAAAAACCCTGCCATCGATTCAATGACACCTCACAGTGACCCTGTAGGACAAGGTAGAACTGCTCTGTGAGCTTCCGAAACTGCTTGGGAGTGGGCAGCCTCTGCTTCCTCCTGCAAAGCAACTGGTGGTTTCAAGCTATTCAAATAAGCAACCCAGTGTGTCAGAAGCCTGACCTGTAACCATGACACCACCTGGGCTCCTATGTCTGTTCCCAGTAAAGATTTAACTCTTGTGCCACCAGGATTCTTGGGGACTGAGGTCAGTCATACTAGATAAGAGTTAGAAGAATGTTCCCTTTGTTCATTTGAGAAATGACTCCTTCATCTCCTCGTTTTGTTTGAAAGTCATAGTTAATTTTAGGCCTTTTATTTCTGCATTCCTTTTCTTGTTTGCTTACCTAAGGTTTATCTGGGAACTCTGTTTCATGAAAGTCAGTTTTCAGGCCACCTTGTCCTTTCTGATTCTTTTAGAATCATTAGTACTGATCCTTCCATCACTTTTTGATAAGTTATATCATTGGCAATCATGGTTAATAACCAAGAGCTCTCATGTTATTTGAGTTTATATATTGGGAAACGTGTCAGTGTTTTAGATGGGTGGAATCATTTAACCCTCAAATCAACACTGTGAGCTAGTGATACCATTTGCCGTACTTTTCAGATAAAAAATAAATAAGGCATAAAAAGTTCAAGCAACACGTCCGAAGTCCTGCACCCAGAAATGCCCAAGATGGAGTCAGAGCCAGACTCTCATGATCCTAAGTCTGCATCTTTAACTAAAACAAACTCGGCTACCAAGTCCATTCTGTCTGACTGATAGAACCCTTATACTGGACAGAATGGAATGGCACCGTGTGATTTCCAAGACGAGGCATCCTTGTGAGAACAACCCGCCTCCTCCTGCAGAGCAGCTGCTGGTCTTGAACCACTGACCTTGCAATGAACAGCACAACACTTGACCCCATTGCACCTACAAGGCTCTCTACACAGGATGTATTACTCCATATAGCTCAGTAACTTAATACCAGGTACTTCTTAGTGTCACGGTAGGTGACTTTCTCACAGTACCTCCCTTCAGCATTAGTTCTGGCAAGCATCCAGAGTCCTGCTGTAGAACTTTGTTTATATGAGCACTTTGATTCCTATGGCGTTATCTCGATCGCTATTCTCTTTGTCATGTATGATTAAAACGATTTTTGTTCACCTGAAATGTGAGACCATTCAGGGGTTACCTATAACTTTGAATAGGATTTTGGTTATCAGTAAAAATTCTGAATTACAGAGGTGCAGGTTGGGGAAGTTTACTAACATTAGTATCATGACTTGTTCATTGTATGTGTATCTCCATCTTATTTATTTATTTTACTAGAAGGTAACACTGTCAAAGGGGAAGGAGCCCTGATGGTACAAAAGTGAAGTGCTCAGTTGGTTGTGTGAGACTTCCCAGCAGCTCTGCAGGAGGAACGTCAGGAGATTGTTTTCCTAAAAGTTCCAGCCAAGAAACACTTATATGGCATTCTGTTCTGTCGCATGGGGTACTATAAGTCCAAATTGAATCAGTACCTGTTATCAAGGTCAAGGTCTTTATTGCATTCTTTTTAATAACCTTCATAATGCCTTCTGCATTAATATTGCCCAAATAAAAGGTAAAAAAAATAGGCTTTGGTAGAGGAATCTTCTCAGGAGTGTGTGCTGCTCTGGGCTAATGCTGGAGCCGATGTTCATCCTTGTCGTTCAGGGGAAAGGAAGGAAACACGTTGCCCTTCTTTCCCTGTAGGCCGAATGGGGACATCTCAAACTCTTTCTTTCATGGTTCATTTTGCCAGAACTATATTCCATTTTTATTTTCCTCAATCGCTGGGATTTGTTACCAAAAAGAAGAGAGGATAGATAACAATATGGCTAAACATTAACTGTTTATTTTTTAAAATCCAACAATCTCAGGTACTTGAAAAGGTTTTGCAGAATATGTAATAAATGTTCCCAAAGGGCTTATGTTTTTATTTTGAATTACAATTCAACAACATTTAATCCCTTGTTCTTGCTTTGTCAGACTTTTAATTGAATTATTCAAAACATGAAACAAAAGAATGAATTGTAGATAGCACAGTAGTATTAACAGAATTACCAGAGTGCTGAGAATTATTGAGGAGGACATTATGTTTGTTAATCGTGCGTTTAAATTTGCTTCTGTTTGTTGATGGGAAACATCCTCTTGGAAAGGATTTTCTCAAAAACCCTTCATTGTAACCATGCCTTCTTAACATCCATGACTATACTATTCAAGCAAAAGCTGTTTGAAGCCTAATTAGTCAAAAAGCTTGGCTAATTTCCATATTGTATTATACCAGTGCTGACCAACATTTTATTCAAATTTGTCTGTAGTGCACAGGAAAAAGCAGTCTGTCCAAAATGGCCTTAAAAGAGAGAAAAGGAGGAAAGATTAAAAAACAAAAACTCAAAATGTTACTGCAACTCATTTTATACGGCTGATTCATATGATAAAGTTGGTAAGAGGAAGATTTTATAGACCAACATAATTCAGAAACTTAACTACACAATACCCAAAAAAAATTAATACACTGAACACAGCAACTGAGAAGAAAAGGAAAGCTGCATAAGTCAAAGCAGATACAGCATAGCGCGTATCTCAAAAAAGCAAGGTTGGTTCAACAGAAAGGAAAATAGGAGGGTTAATCGAATCATTACATTAACAAGCTGAAAGGAGAAACATCACGCTATCATCTCAATACATACAGAATTATATTTCATAAAATTCAATCTTTATTAATAATAATAAATATGAACCTTAGAAAATTATGAATGAAGAAAAGACATCCTTAAAGTGTTGAGTAAACATCAAACTTGATTAATTTGAGAAATTAATAGCCATTTCTCTAAGATCAAGAATCAAACAGAGTACCTAGATATTAGTTTATTGAGTCTACATTGTACTGTAGAGGTAGTAGCAATTCAGTAAGAATAGGGAATTTGTATGTGCAGTGAAAGAAACGTACATCAAGAAACGGCTCAGACAATTATAGAAGCAGATAAACCCAGTCTGGTTCAAGTCCATGGGTCAGATGGTGAACTGGAAGTTTTTCTTGCGTCACAGATTTGCTGGGGCTGAGAACCAAGGAAGCAAGGAGACAAGCAGGAAGAACATGGTTGGTGCATGCTGTGGTTGATGAATCAAATGTAAGCGGGTCAGATGCTGGGATCTGATGACTCCCAAGATCAGCAGGCAGTATGACAGGCTAGTGACTCAAGTCCAGTGAACCAGCTGCGGAATCCACACCAGCAACACAGGAAGTAGCTTTCCACAGCACATATTCCTGTAGGAGTAGATCAGACCCTTGTGGAAACATCTCTTCAATTGCACTCTACCCTAATCTTTTTGGAACTGCTTGGCTGCTCACACTGATCCTATCACGGAGTTGCTAGCACTCTGTGAAGTAGCATCTTGGGGGGTTACAGGCCCTAACTGCCAAACCACTGAGAATCGTGAACTAACTTGACATAGAACTTAATGATATAAAGATAATATTTGTTTGTTTGTTTTCATTAAATCCCGTTGGTGATATAACAAAGTCTAATGAACAAGAATGTATCTGACAGAAGATGTGTAAAATTTCTACATATTTTTAACCTAATAATTTTTACATATTGTACATAATAATTTTTACATAATTTAGACTTTCCAATGAATGACATTTGTTTAAAAAATCTAGGACATAGAAAAGCGTCATGTTAAGGTTTACATAGGATAAAATAAATCTACTGCACAAGAGCTCTTTAAAGTGTTTAAAAGCAAGGGTGATACTTTGGGGACTAAAGTGTGCCTGATCCAAGCTATGGTATTTAAAATCGCCTGATATTCATGTGAAAGTTGAACATTGAATAAGGAAGACCAAAGAACAACGGGTGCATTGGGAGCCCAGTGCTGGTGAAGAAAGGGCCATGACCCATCAAAAGAACTAACAGGTACGTCGTGGAAGAAGAACAGCCAGGATGCTGCTTGGAAGTCAGCACGGCAGGACTTCATCTCAAGTGTTTTGGACGTATCATCGTGAAAGACCACTCTCTGGAAAAGGGAATCTTCCAAAGTAAAGTGGGGGACAACATAAAAGAGGAAGATTCTCAATGGGATGCCCAATGCAGCAGTGGACTCAACCAAAGAACAATCGTGAGGATAAAGCCAGTCTAGGTGGCGTTTCACGGGCTAAATATCGGGTGGCTCTTGGTCGTAATTGACGAGAGCACCTAACACCAACAAGGGCAAAACCTAGCATTGTTCTTTTTCTTTAGGCATTAGACAAACTTTATGGTGATTAAGAACCCAGATTCCAGAGTTAGATTGTAGATCAAATCTCAACGCGTGCTACACTTACATCACAATCAAAATCAACGTACTTGCATTCATTACCTTTTTGGTAAAAGGGGGTTAATAATATTATTCAGTTTAGAGTCACAGGAACTATTAAGTATATGTAATAGCTTTAGAAAAATGTAACATATTGAGAACAATAGTTGCAATTGTAGTATCCATCATTTTCTTCCTGTTCTTTTCCAATTGTGAGCCAAAAGATATTTTCTTACATCCTCACACATCAAGAAGATACAGCATATAATATGAGCTATCAAGGGGTATAGTGAGTTATGAATTGGGCTACCTGTAAGGTAAGCAATTAGGATATATCACCACCTTGGCAAGAGAAAGTTGAGGCTGTCTGCTCACAGAGATTTACCTTCGCAGAACCTGAAGGGGCAATTCCATTCTGTCCTACAGGGTTACTGTGATTTGGGATCAATTTGATGTCAGTGTGTTTTATTTCATGTGGCTTCAGTATTTATTTTGAGTTTCCAAAATGAAGCTTTGTTTGGTGCAAAGGTTTCAGCCTTTTGTTTTGTTTGTTTGTTTTTTACTTTTGTTTTGGATGAAGTTTGAAAGTCACCATTCTATATGGACATCAATGTAGGGGAGAAGGTTGAGGCTATCTTGTTGAGATAAGAGAGAGGATGGTAAACAGAATGGACACCATAAGGCTAAATATCCATATATGCCAAGAATGTTATCCCTTTATAGGTTTAAGTTCAGACACTTTCCATCTTCTTTTGGCCAGTAAGTATTTTCTACATGAGTAGGCAATAGGATGAACCATAGGTTCCTAAATTTATTTGGCGTACCACCACCTTTTCCAAAAAGAAACGTGACTTCCCCTGACATTTAAAATCTTTTGTACCCATAATCTAGGATAAAGTATAGTTATCTGCATTTGCACCCCTCCTGGATCATTCCAGTGCCCCTCGGGTTGCAATATTGCCCACTCTGGGAAACATTGTTATAAGCAGTGGGGAAAATAAAACACACAACCCGATAGCATGGAAAAGCTAACTAAAGCAACATATACATTAAATGTTGCACCAATTAAATTGACAATGAGTACTGACGGTCAGTACAATTGCATAGGTGAGTGTAGGGAATTAGACATTTCATACTCTTGTTGGGAAAGTAAACTTGTAATACCCTTTGAGAAAGGTTCTTTTTTAAATATCTGATTGAATTGCAAGGCATATGCTTTTAGACAGCAATAGAATTCTAAGTAAAAAACAGCCTTTTCATAAACATGTGTAAGTACAGAACTGTTTGTGATACTGCAAACAATTTCACTCAAATAGATGGGTGAACTATGACATTTCCCCTACAGTGGACATTCTGCCAGTTGTAAAAATAACAAGGTATATATATTTGTTACTCAGTGGAAAATTTGAAACAAAATAAAAAGATTTTAAAATATCAGTGTGTTTGGTGTGTATATGAGGGGGTACCCAAAAAGCACTGGAATTGCAGTGGGTGGAGCAGATCTTTCATAGTATACATCCCCCCATACTTCCCTGCTAAAAAATCAATGAACAACTCACTCTGAGTTACTGCACCCAGCGGCATTGCCTGGGAAGGTTCTATCTGGTTACAGTGAATTTTTGGATTAAAGCAGTTTCATTCGAGCCTCTTGTTTTGTGGTGGTCAATTTAAGAGAGCAGTGTTGCTCTGAAATTTTGTTTCCTGCTTGGGAAAAATGCCACAGAAACTGTTGTGATGTTGAGCACAGCTTACAAGGACGGCACTATAGGAAAACTCAAGTGCACAAATGGTTTTCTCCTTTCAAAAAAGGTGAAATGTTGATCGATGACAAACCTGGTTCTGGACGTCAATGTGGACTAAGTGCATTTGGGTTTCTTCCACTAGTTCAGACTGCTCATCGAGCTTCCTATTGAAAAGTTCTGGAAAGGTAGTGTAATGGTGTGCGACAAAAAAGGCCTGATTTATGGCAGATTGGCGACTGGCTTTGCCACCACGACAATGTACTTGCTCACACAGCCATCTCAGTATGCCAGTGTTTTGCAAAAAAATCCCCCCCCAAAACCCAGTATGTCTCTCTTGCCAGACTCACCTGACTCACCTGACATCGCTCAGTGTGGCTTCTTTTTGTTTCTGTGAATGAAGATGAACAAGAAAAAACAGCGACGTGAGTAGGTGAAGAAAAAAAGAGGAAGGTGCTATCAGCCATTCAAATAGACAAGTTTGAAAAATGTTTCCAAGAATGGAATCACAGATCTGACAAATGTATTAAGTGTAATGGAGAGTATTTTGAATGTTTCTTTTTAAAAAAATGAAAATGCATAGCTTTGAAAAAATCAATTATGGGAGGTACCCCCTCATATATGAGAGTAAGTTAAAAACATATTGCTAGAATATCATAGAAACCTTTACTAGACATATATATATCAAAATGTGAAGCTCTTGCTTCTTGGTGTATCCTCCATCTAGGTACACATGCCTTTGTAGACTGTGCCTCTATCTATCTAACCTTGCCACAAAGAATTCCACTTTCTTCCATTTATCCCAGATTAAAGCACCAGTTCTGGCACCTTAATATCCTGTTTATTTTGTTGGTGCTTTGAGTTTTGGCAATGAAAAGAAGCCTGAAGGGGTGAGATTAGGTGTATCAGCTTACAGGAGAGCCCTTGGAGGACCATTGCTAACCTTTCAGAATGAGTAGGTGCATTGTCATAATGGGGTGCAGGGGTGGGGAGGGGGGAAGTAAAATCCTCAGTACAACTTTTCTGACCTTTTCTCACCAAAATAATTTTCTGTTCTCTTAAAAGGTCCTCATGATAGGCCCATTGTGCCTTGTGTCCTTTGAGAAAATGTATAAAGACTAACCTTTGGGATTCCCACAAACAGTTGCAATAATCTTAACTGGCCTCTGTGCTTTGACTTTAATAGGCCACTGTTTTGAATGGGCTTTTTTTTTTTTTTTGATGTTTCAGTATTTTATTCAAATTTTATTTTATTATTATTTTTTTAGCTGGGTACAGTGTACTTTATTGATGGTACAGGACAAGGTTGGGCTCTCTAAGGCCCTCTCCTTCCTTCAGGGAGTCTGGATGGAATAGTCAGTGTGTTGGGGGATTGAATTAGGGGCAAAGACTCCTCAGCAGCTGAGGGCTTCTCTTCCTCCAGTGCTGTTGCTGGGGCTGGTGGTCCAGGGGGGCTCTCACTCCTTGGAGGCAATGTGGACCATGAGGTCCACCGCTCTGTTGCTGTAGTCAAATGCATTGCTGTACCAGGAAATGAGCTTGACAGAGTGGGCATTGAGGGCAATGCCAGCCCCAGCATCCAAGGTGGAAGAGTGGGGGCCACTGTTGAAGTGACAGGAGATAACCTGGTCCACAGTGTAGCCTGGGATGCCCTTTAGGGGCCCATCAGATGCCTGTTTCACCACATTCTTGATGTCATCATACTTGGCAGCTTTCTCCAGACGGCAGGTGAGATCCACGATGGACACATTGGGGTTGGGGACACGGAAGGCCATGCCAGTCAGTTTCCCATTCAGCTCCGGGATGCAAGTTTTATTTTAAGTGATGTTAATTATAGCATTTAAAGGGATAGGATCTAAATTCCACACAAAATGGAAGACTCTACAATATGCCCATGTAATGGCTAAAAAATAAATTGAATGGTGAATACATCAGCCCAGTTGAGATTCTGGGTGTTGTCACCCTGTGATCATGGTTACCAAGACCCTTCCCAGCTTGCTGCCAGGGATGCTGTGGGAAGCTATTTCACCCTCTGGTGCAAGGGCACAAAACCACAACCTGAGTGGAAGTTAAAAGTCCTGAATTAGTGGCTTCATCACACCTACCGTCTCCACCCCAAAATGGCATGAGTGGACGTGTGCACGCGCGCGCGCGCACGCACACACACACCAGCTACCCCACCCTGGAGACTACAAAGTACCTACACATAATGCAACTTCCACTTGCAGCTATTTCTAGATCAAAAAGAAACTTGACATTGCTAGAAGGGGGCTACCAAGTCCACCCTGCCCCCTACAGCCTGCAGCTGAAGGGCATTTTGGCAGCTGGGCTTCTCCTGTCCCTCAGAAAGGGGGACAAGTTAACGCCGAATCACCTAGAAGTCTAACATGATATTGAACTATACTTGCATCTGAGACATACAATAAAAGGTACACTAGAATTCTGAAGGTAGCTATGCTGCAAAATAGTTTAAAATTAAATGAATGTACAGTATTCATTTGTGCTTGAAATTCCAGTCCTAGACCAAGCTTGTGGCCACCGGTGGCGTTGACAGTTGTTGCCATCCAGCAGAGCAGACAGCGTCGTTGAGGCCTGGCTGTCGGGTCTGATTGTAGCCTAAACCCATCAGCCTGCGGTAGTTCACTTTTGCTGAGAAGCAGCATCAGGTTGACCTGATGCTTGGCTGCTTGCTATTCCGAAGCGAGTGTTGCTATTCCTGGCTGTCCAGGTGAGATCGACAGCTGTCTCCAACTTCTTGTTCACCTGCTGGTAAATGGAGCCGCCTAACTGTCCCGCCATTCACGTGAGTGTGCAGGTGGCATTCATGGGTCTTGCAGCCGACCGCGAAGCTGCTCTGGCTCTCAGGGTAACAGGCAGCTGGTGTAACCAGCGCCAGAGCTTCGCGGAGGTCGGAATCCACCGCAGCAGCAGCGGTGGATGTGCTTATGCCCCATCTTGATTTGGGCATTCTTTTCCCTTTGTTTGGGGAGAAGGACGAGTCAAAGGTCAGCTTCAGTCCTCTGAGAAGCTGGTCTTCCACCGTGATCTCTGGCCCGATCGACGTGTTGTCCAGGTTCCACTTCTCAGCCCACCTGTGCTTGGATTCTAGACCGCCCATGACGTGGTTGGCCTTGGTGTTGGCTGAGCCAGCGCTGGTAAATTCCAGTCCATTCTCAGACTTTGTTTTCCCATGAGGTTTTATTAGAACGAAGCGTAGCCCTCGGGGACGACACCTAGGGCAGGTTTGACCAAAGTCAATGGATGTGTGGGAGGTATGGCTAGCTTCTCAGAGGCTGTTAATGGACCTTTCAGGCTACGCCAACTGTCTTACTGAGAGAACGTGTCTGCACTCAGGCACTGGTCACAGACGTGTGTTTAAACATCATACACTGTTTGGAAGAAAACTGGGATGGGGAGGATGCTCAGAGTTTCCATCTTGTCCAGTCCCCAGAAAGATTTCAGTCAAGAGATACTATTCAGGTGAGAGTCCGAGCAACGATTTGAACATAATGAGTGAGTTTATTAAAGGGGAATGCTTTAGAACAGAAGTCCAAACAAAGTATTCTTAACGAATCTAAAAAGGCTGGGGTAAAAATATAATACTAGACCTTCTATTGAGCAATGGAGGGCTTCCCCCCAAGGCTGGCTTCCTGGTGGGTTCCCTGCTATTGGCAGGTCCTCTGCGGTGTCCTCCCTTCTTTCCGGTATGCATATTGTGACACTCTTTCAGCCTACTACCCAAGACTTCATGCTGTGTCTTGTCTCAGACCCCAAACTCAAGGGTCTTTTCAGTCATTGTAGGAGTCCTTTAAATTGCCTCACTTCCCCTGACCATTTCGTTATCTCCAATACCTCTGGCCTCCTCCGTCGATCAGAACACGTATTCTATCCCCCTGTTCGTCTTCCTTTGTGCTGTAAAGGTGTGTGAGGAAGCCTGTCTCCCCACTCTTTTGTGTTTGATCCCTGTCAGTTTCCTTCCACTGACTACCTCTTCTCCTCTTGCCTTTTGCTGACCAGTCAACAAAACCCTGGCAAACCTGCATAGCAACCCAGCACCAGTACATGTTTGTGTGCCTGCATACAAGTAGACAGTGCAAGCAATGTGATATCTTGTTTAGTAATAATCCTCTGGGAGTTGGCTCCTTGGCACTGAGTTTTCTAGTTTGGCCTATACACATAGAATCCTAAATACCAAGATTACACACCAATGCTAACAGTGTTCAGATCCTCTGAAAATGTCAAAAGGGAAATTTTATTTTTTTAACTTTATACAAGGTTTGTTAGGCCAAGTTGTCTAAAGAAACAAATCCATGTAGGTATAGAACACTCATGTAAGCATAAAAAGAGCTTTGTATCTAGGAATAATTATATATCAAGCAGGCATACCAGCCCAATCCTACGCAAGTCCATAAATCCGATGCTAGTCAGGGCCCACTTCAGACTCAGGGCGCTGCAGGCAGTGATGCAGAAAAGTGAAGTAGGAAGCAGGGAGATCGCTGGCTGGTGCATGGACCAAGGTCGGTGGAATTCTGGCAGGGCAGCAATGGCTCTCTCTCACTGTGAGGTGGCCCAAATGAGGCCGCCCGTGAGACAGACACAGACTCCAAGTGAAGGCCCAGCAAGGAGGAAGGTAAAGTGTCACTAAAAAAAACCCCAAAAAACAAAAACCCTGGAACTCACTGCCATTAAGCCAGTGCTGACCCATGGTGACCCCTGTAGATTTCTGAGACTGGCTGTTTACAGAGCTGCTGGTGGTTTCTAACTGCCAGCCACGCGGATCGTGAATCACCGCCCAATCTGGAACCACTTACCAGGGCTCCCAGAGTGACTCACTCTCATACAAAAGGTCACCGTTTCAAGGAACTGTCATCAAACTGCCACTTGCATGACCGGTTTGACTCCACCCCTAGCCAGGAGTGCCATAGAATCACCTTACACTAAGCTTATGTAAAAATAACAGTTTGTCTTACGTATGAAAATAATAATTCCAACAAGTCCTATTTTAAAGGTTATCTTTTTTTTTTCATTTTGAGCACACAGGCTATGACTTTGTAGTTAAAATAATTTTCCTACCACACTCATATAGAGTCATTTTGAATTGAATCAATGCACTGTTATCTGAAGAGCTTATATGTAAAATGGCATTAATCATGTTGGTCCGTATACACAAAGAATTAGCTACATTTGGTTTCATACTGCCTTACACTAAGAGATCTTAAACAGGTTACTGACAATAGAGGTTAACATTTGAGAAATTTCTTTTTAGAAATAATGAGCAAATAAATGAGCCTAAACTCACTTGTTTCATGCAAATGAATCCCACAGCCATTCAGTCAATTATTACTCCTAGCAACCCTATCGAACAAAGCAGAATTGCTCAAAGTATTGTCAATTCTGTACATCTTTGCAGAAGTTGATGACCACATCCTTCTACCGTGGAGCAACTGGTACATTCCCATTGCCCACTTTTTGTTTAGCGGCTGAGTGCTCTAACTACTGCGCCCTCCCAGCTCACTTAACTTGGTATAAGGTTCCTTTACATTAAAAGAAAAATGGTCGTTCCCATCTAATAATTGAATAGTACTGTATAAATATTGATGATATAATGGTGATCGTTAAAAGTATTGCAGGCTTTCAAAATAAGGTTCTGTAGTTTAAAAGTTTCACAGTGGGGAGAAAGTAGAACCTTTGTTCACTACTTAATAATGGAATAAACAAGTAGTAAATCATGACATAAATAAGATCAAGTTGAAGTACATATTTGAAGACTTCAAATTTTTTCCCATCGCTTTTGAGAAGCTTTATGATTTCTTATCAGCTATTTCCTGCCTATTTATTAGCGTAAGGGGACTTTGTTGCTTCATACCTGCCCACAAGAGAAAACCATTTGTAGCTTCAACACTCATATATTAAAGATGTTGTATGCTTCCCTTTAAAGTTTCTCACGGAAGATACAAACCTAATCAAACCTTTTTCCCCTCTAGCTGGTGACCTCTGCATGAACACAGGGTGGAAACATTGTTTAATCATACTACAGACTACTTTTTACAGTTATAAGAAACATTACGGTGCCACAATAGAAGCAGCAAAACAAGATGTTTTTATTCCGTGTGAGGAGACATCTATTTTTAAATTATTTATTATCTTAAGCAGCATGATTTCTTATGCAACCACATTCCCTTTTCTATATTTCAAAGATATCTTTAGGGGAATAGGAACATTTTTAAATGATGATAATATATATGTCATCTTGGGAACAGAGACCCTTGTGCTGACTTGTGACTGAGAAAGAACCAACGTGCTAATTTCACATGGCAATTTTTACTCAATTCCTTCAGACTAAACTCAACTATGATTAGCCTTTGTTTGTGACAATTGAAGAGAATAATGGTTGAATTTGGGGCCGTTAATGTCACATTGAAATCAATAGCTGTAAATGGTAGTTGCCACAGTTCTAACTGATCTGTCACATGCAAACAAAAGAGGGTCTTTCTCAGTTCACAGAAGGGAGCTAAGACAATTAAACACACACGCCACACACAAAGAATCTCAAAACTTCATCACCTTAAGGAGATTTATTGATCTACAATGTCATTTTAGTTTACTTGGGGGTGTGTGTGGGAGCTTATTTGCTGTAATAATAATTTTTAAAAATACCTGAGGTTGGAAGCCAAACAGGGGAGAGGTAGCTGACTTCATCGTGTCTTCTGAAAGCGGGCTCTGTTGTAAACATAACGGTACTGTCCTTTTAGAGTGGCAGTGACAGCAAGAGTGAGGGCGGAGCGGACGGTAAGCCCTTTCCTGAGCTGTCAAGGCTGTATCATAAAGGACACAGAATAAAAAGAGTACAATCCCTGAGAGATAGAACTTGGAAAGCTGCTAACTCTTCTCTTACCATCAACCCCTTCTCTTACCATCAACCCCATCTTCCAGCAGCTAAACTCTTCGGATCTTGTCGTTACCTTCCCTCTCCCCACCAACCTCCAACGTGGATGTGAATGAAGGAACTAAAGTCTGTGTCTCCAGACGTGACTTCATGACGTCAAGACTGTTTTCTGACACTGAGCTTAATCTCGGTTACCATTGGCTGAACCCCGATTAAATAATAGCATGTCTATTTCATTAGCACGATTAAGTTGTATAAAATGATAAGAATGTGTTAGCCCTCTGTCAAAAAAGGGGAGAAATTGTTTTCCCCTATCTGCTAAAACATATCTCCATGTTTTAGTAAGGCATAATATGAGATTTTTTACCAACCTATGAAAAATTGAATTAGTTGTTCTTAGAAGGAGGAATTAGAAACATACAATTATATATGAGATTAAAAAGAAGAAAGTAGACAAAATCGTTTTGTTCACTTGCTGTAAGCTAAAGCCCTTTATTTCCAGCAAATTCCACTTTTCTATAGTGGTCATTCAGACTTCACATTTCCCCAAAATTATCTGTTTAAGAACTATGCAACTTTAAAAAAATCTATAGTTTTCTGAAATAATCCATACTTCTCTGAAAGAAATCTATTAAATCCCTAGACATAATTTCAATCTTTCTTGTTTTTCCCCCATATTTCTTGTATTTCTTCCCATTCTAGTATGATATTCTAAACTTAGTGAAATATAATAGCTGATACAAAAACTGGTGCTGTTTTTGTTGCCGTTGAGTCAGTTCCAATTTACAGGGACCTGAGATATAGCAGAAGGAAACAATACGCACTGCTCCACCATGTGCCCCTCTCACACCTGCTATGCTTGAGCTATTGTGTGGTCATTATGCATTCCATCCTCTCCAGGGGAGGGGACTTCCTCTTTTTTGTTAACCTTCTACTTTGCCAAGCATGATGCCCCTTTCCAGGAACTGATGCTTCCTCTTGACATGCCCAGAGAATGTGAGGTATGTTCTCTCCACACTCGCTTCTGAGGAGCATTCTAGCTGTACTTTTTCCAAGATAGATTTGCTTGTTCTTCTGGAATTTCATGGTACTTTCAATATTCTTGCCCAATATCATAATTTAAATGTATCAATTATTTTCTAGCCTTCTACATCGTTGCCCAGCTTCCATATGCATACGAGGCTGTGGGAAATGCCACGGTTTGGTCTGGAACATATTTGTCCCGAAAGTGAAGTCTGTGCTCTTCGATGCTTTCAGTTTTTGGCACAGCCTATTCTAGAAAGCCAGCAAAGACAACTCCTCGATAACTCTAGTCTTTTCTCTATCATGATGCCATCTACTGGCCCAATGGTGAGGATATGGGTTTCTTCACATTGGGTTGTCAGCCTAACTGAAGGGTTCATTGGCAACTACTTCAAGTAAAATCAAATAACGGGGACAAAAATTAGTAGTGTGTTTTGTAAACTAGCTCTGCCCAAACCAATACCCCACCGATAGTATCTGCTGGTTTCTGTGGTATAGCTCCTCTTAATGGCCAACTTTAGCCAACCAAGCTGAGCTGATGTCACCACTATAATAGTTAGGTTTCCTCAATGAAACACTGTTAAAAAAAAAAAAAAAAGAAACACTGTTGGTTTCTGGGTGGGGCACATAGTTAATGGATTTGGCTGCTAACTGAAAATTTAGAAGTTCAAGTCCACCTAGAGACAGTTGAAAAGAATTCAAATGCCAATCTATTTCCAAAACAGCCAGCCATCAAAACTCCTGTGGAGCTCAATTCCAGTCTGCCACTCATAGGAGAGAAGCAGAGGGGAGAGGAGAGAGATGGGAATTTGAGAGATAAAGAGGAAAATAACCACCTTGGTCCTCAAAGTTATATCCTTGCTTTTCAGTACTCTAAAAATATAACATTTGGATTGGATAAAGACCAATTAATACCCTTCAGTGTGCAGATTACAAAACCCCGGTTGCTGCCAGTGAAGAGAACTTGAATCACTTGCTAATGAAGATGAAAGAACGCAGCCTTTGTGGTCTTCCAGCCAAACACAAAGAAAACAAAACTCTTCAGATGGAACCAACAAGGAACATCATGATAACTGCAGAAAAGTTTGAAGTTGTCAAGGATTTCATTGTACTTTTGAACCCATGTTCAGTGACACGGGCAGCAGTAAAAGATACAAATGATACATGGAATTGGACAAATCTGTCCCGCATGACCTCTTTAAAGGTTTGAAAGCAACTGTGTGACTTTGAAAACTAAGGAGCATGTGACCCTAGCCATGTTTTTGTTTGTTTGTTTGCTTATGGAAAAGCTGGACAGTGAATAAGGAACATAGAAAAAATGAAGCCTTTGAATTATGGTGTTGGTGAAGCATATCGAATACATCATGGGTTGTCAAAGGGATGAACATATCTATCAATCTTGGAAAAAATAAACAGCCAGAATGGGACATGAGAAAAGTGATACTTCCTTTCCTAAGTTTTGGACAGGTTATCAGGAGGGGCCTGGTCCTGTGGAAGGACACAATTCTTGGTAGCATTGAGAGTCAGGGAAGAAGAAGAAGCTCTTGAGATGTATTGCCACAATGGATGGAAACCATAGGGCAAACACACTAACAACCAGGAGGAGGCTAAAGCACTGTTTTCTGATTCTATCGGACATAGACTCTCTGAGTCAGAATTGCCTTGTAGGCACTTAGCCAGAGTAAAAATCTGAGACAACTGCATGGGATGTGTGTGTTACCTAATTATTTAATGAGTCAATCTTGTTAATTTTATCATTCATATTACCTACATACTTGCTTATTTTACATCTGACTTATCAGCCAAAAGCTACAAGAAGTCTTTTAATATCTCTGTGTAGGCCAGGTTGACTAAAGAAACAAATCCAGTGATACTCATACATGTGTCAGAAAGGGCTTTGTATGAATGAGTAATTATATATCAAGAAATTATCCCAGCTCAGTCCAACTCAAATCCATAAGCTTGATACTAGTCCATAAGTCCCTCCTCAGACTCACACAGTCACAAGCAATGATGCAGAGATTAGGAATATCACAGGCCGGTGGGTGCATAGTCCTGTGGATCCAATGATGGCGTGGTAGTACACAAATGTTTGTCAATTTGAAGATTAAAGGTGTAGGGGTGGAGTCTAACTTGTCAATCAGATCATAGCCAGTGAGGCCTCTGTGTTGGCATGGCTTTCTCCTGAGAATTCTGGGAAATCCCATACTTCCTCCTTGGAGGTGGAGACACTTCTCTCTGCTCACACCCTGGGAAACATAGCAGCTGACAAGACACATGGACCCACCCTGATGTAGAGACCCTCGCCAGCTCTGAGATGTTTCCAATGACAATGGATCCAAAGACTTCCTACCCACTGGCCTGTGATCTTCTACATTCGGTGTCATAGCATGTGTTTTGTAAGTCTGAAGAGGACTTTATATATTGGTATTGGACATATGGGCTAATATCGGACTTATGGACTTGATCTGGATTGGGCTGGGATGTTTTCTCAATGTTCATTGTCTCTTGTATATAAATCTCTTTCTGATATGCATATGTGTGTCCATGGATTTGTTTCTCTAGTCTACCCAGACCAACACAGATGGTGGAAATATCAATGGGCTCTGGCAGGTCCAAGAGTATTTTGCAAGAAAGAAAGTGAAGGCAGAGAGGGAGAAAGGGAGGGTCTTCCTTATGGTAAGGCCACACCCGCAAAGAGTTACCACCAGGCTGTGGCCCGAGTGACAGGTTGAATACCATTCATCCACTTGTATATATCTTCAAGTTGATGTGAAATTATGTAACCATCACAATCCCTCATTATTGTAGTTCGATAGTATCATGTTTGTGCCCTAGAGCTCTAAGCCTTATGCAGTTTGCTGTCTTCTTTTTGGTAGTTTATTCATATAGTTTGGAGAATCATATCTGCTATCAATATACAATATTATTCCTTGTCTTACTTCAGGCTTTTGACATTGAATTTTGTATTTACCTTTATATTATTATTGTTACCTCTTCTCCCCTATTTTATGTATTATTTTTACCTCTTCTGGATGTCTGTTTAAGAGCCCTGGTGGTGGAGTGGTTAAGTGTTGGGCTACTTCACTATAAAGTCAGTAGTTTGAAACAACCAACTGTGCCACAGGAGAAACATGAGGCTTTCTACCCTAGAAAGTTATACTCCTAGAAACTCACAGGGAAGTTCCACCAATTCCTCTAGGATCACTATGAATTGGGAACAGCTTGTTGGCAATAAGAGATGTCTTTTTATTCTAATAATCATTTTAGTCTACTCACACAAAGTGTTAGTGACCCTGTTTGATTAATTATTTCATATTATTCTGTGTTTATTTTTTTCTTTATTGTTTTTTACATATGCATTTTTTTCCTATCACTTTCAAACTTACAGTATTATAGTGTTCATCGTGATATGGGAACCAATATTTTTTAATACCATAGGAAGTTTAGTAGTATCAAGGGTCCCATTAGGATATTCTATTTGCACTACTTTACCCATCTGAGCACCTCCTTCTTTCCTCCACCTTTCTTAGACGCATTTAGATTTCTTCTTTCAGTAGTCTCTCCCTGATGCCCTGAACAATGCATCATTTTAATGAGAAGTTGAAAATTTTGCTTGTGGGTTTGTATTAAACTTGTCTTTACAAATTGTATTTTAAGAAATCTACTTCATAAATTTAATCCTAATCTTAAGCATGCCATATCCTGATAGACATTAGACCAGGTTCATTACCATAGTTTGCCTGTACGGCTATTTCTTTGTCGAGGAAAGGAGAGCGATGTTCCTATTGGGGTTGAGAGTACTTCCTCGGGCATTTCCTGACATGTCAGGATATGCAAGGCATACTTTCTGCATTCTTAAATGTTGGAAATCATGGCATGATTTTCTCAGCACAGAAGCACTTTAGTGATTGCTATAAAGATACTTGGTCACAGTACTTTTAATTGTATAGTCAGTAATCTTTCTTTTGTAAGAAAACCATTTTTGGTTCTGGGTAGAAGGAAGCTTTTCTTTAAAATTAGCATTATTTTTAACAATGGGAATAAGCCATTTTCCCATGGTTTTTTCTAAGTGTGTGGCTTATTTGTAAAATAATTCTTTTTGTGAATCCTGAATAAAACTGCTTGAGTCTTACTGTTATGAGTTGAATTGTGTCCTTCTTCTGCCCCCAAGATGTGTTGTAAATCTTAACCTCTATCACTGTGATTTTAATCCCATTTGAGCATAGGTTTTCTTTATTATGTTAAAGTGACAGGATTAGTATAGTGCATTTTAAGCCAATATTTTTGAGATATAAAAGTGATGAAACAAGCATGCTCAGAAGCAGACATGGGAAGAGAGAGATGCCAGGCCACAGGCAGGTCACCCCAGAGCAGAAGGTCACCCCGGAGCTCAGAGACTAGGACCTTCCTTCAGAGCCGACTAAGAAAGAAATCCTCTGCTAACGCCTGTGTGGAAATACACATCTGTTGGATAAATCCACCCATTGATTGTATTTTTGTAATAGCAGTACTACAAAACTAATAACAGTACATTCAGTCAGTAAAAATATATGTCCTTTTTCAATTGAGGGTATTTTTATACTATTATTTCTTTAATTATCATTTCTACTCGATATTTTTCCCCCCATCCATCTGGAACTTCTTTGCATATAATCACCTAGGTCCTCCTATAAGTTTCTTATTTTATCACCGTTTACCATTACTTATCCTTCATTTGATCAGCCAGACGACCGAGGCAGCTTTCATTAGGGATTACTCTTTTCAATCATTTTTGTTAGAGTAATTATTATTTTTATTTCGTAGTTGCATTGCTTTGAGCATCCTCATTACATTTAAATGAACATTCTTCTCTATGTTATTCATTAGTTGTTCTTTTTTCCCCCTTTAATCTCTTAGTGCTCTATTCAGCTTGACTCCTCTCACAAATGTCATAGAGTCCATGAAACAGGACGTGATGTCCGTTGAGTTCCCCATGGTGCTGGTGGTGTTCACCCAAGGACAGGCTGAGGGATGGGTTCTCTCGGGCAATGGTACATCGGAAGGCTGTGGTTTGTCTTTGGGACTAGTGATACGCACTAGCATACTCCTACTCTGAGAAAGGCTTTGAGCTGATTTCTAGGACTCTGTCAAGGTAAGTGGGAGGAAGTCAGTTCCCTCTAAAATATGCATAATTAAAGTAAATTATCTCAGCTATATAACCTCTCCTCCAGGACTTGGTAGGATCAGGCAACTTCCCAAAATACTGTGTGCAACCCTAGGGAGATGCTCTGCTCTACATGATTGACATTCCAATAGTCCTCTCCACTAGCCAAGGATTCCTCGGACCCTCTGAGACCTCTGCTCTTCTCCCATCCTTTGCTCTAAGAGTTAAATTAACTGGCACTTCCCATCTTCCTAGAATGGATTTTCAAAGATGTCAGTATGGCCAGCACATTCAAAAGACTGATATTGAGCATTTATTTCCTTTTCAACATTTTTGTGTTGATTCTATCATCTATTATTGTTTTTGTTGTTGTAAGGTGCTGTACAATTTTGCTGTTGTAAGGTGCCGTACAAGTGGGATCAGATTTATAAGAACGCCTTACCCAACAGAACACTGTCTAGTCCGATACCACCTCATAATTATTTTGGGATGGTTTTAGTTTTTTGTTGGAGTCCATTGCTGCTGTCACTGTGTCTATCCTTCTCCAACTCAGTGGAAAAATAGGTCTGCCTCTTCTTCACTGACTTTTACTTTACCAGAGATTGAAACAGGATCTTGATAAAAATATATTTGGGGTTGAAATAGCAGATCAAAGTAATGAGGTCAGAATGACCTGCTACTTCTCCCACAAAATTCTATTACAGATGGACTATATAAAAGCAGACATACTTATAAAACAACAATGGAAAAACTACCCCATTAGAGAAAAGAGGAAAAAGATATCTAGTGTGATGCAATGAATTATTTGATATGGGTCTTATAGTCATGATCTTTGTGACTCCCACCAAACTACCTTTTCCTCACGGGTTTGAGCAAGAGAAGGTGTGGGAAGAGCCTGATAAGATTATGTGATTCATTTGTGAATGTTAACATGCTTGATTGTATTGTAAAAACTTGGATCCCTAGCACAGAGATTGGTCGATTTTGCCATATCATTGGGTACAAAATTAACCATCTCAGAAGCACAAAAGGTGTGATGTCATGATCATCAAGACAGAATTGACAGGAGTGGTCCCCAAGTGCCTTTGTACCCCAAGATCCCTGTGTGCTGAACTTTACATATCTAGGAAACTGAAACCCACAACACCAGAAAAGCAGTAGGGTCGTGTCAGAGGGGAAGCAGCAACCAATCCAAGCGCCAGAGCAGAAGATAGAAGGGCAGGCCACAGAGGGTGTACAGCTTTGTGCCTCTATGTCAGAGACTCAGTTTTGGAGTGGGGTTTACCCAGCCATTTAATTGGGGACCTAGGCGTGCTGATCCACAGTCCCAGAGCTGAGCACCTCCAGGCTGAGACTTACAGCAGAGGTGCATCCTTTGGACATTTATTAGCAGCATGAAAAGAGCTTTGTCATATTGCCCTAACAAAGCAGAGGCCAAGGCTTACTGTAGTTGAGAGACCGAAGACCAAAAAGAGGCTCAATGTAGGCATGATTGAGAACATCCTGTCCTGACCAGAGAACTGTATCCTGAGCATGTCTGATCTTAAATTGCAACCTGTCAACTTCTCTACACAACCCCATAGTTGTGATTATTGCCTATGAGTTCTGTGTGGCCATTGCAATGCATGAGTGGACTTAACAAAGATATAGAGTTATTGGCTGCTGAATGAGACAGCTGGTGAGAACTGCTAAGGATGGTGAAGACATGTTTCATCGGGATGACGCTACTTTGAGCTGATGCAGGGTTTAATTCCTTTTTCCCCTTGTGAAGCTAGAGGAGGTCAGACGCCAACCCACACCACCTTTTTGCAGTCAGATACAATTGGCACTGGTCCTAAGATAGACCACATTCCGCTTGATGCTTCTAGTGGGGATCTGCTCTCCATGAATTAAAGTGAGATTTTGTTTAGTCAGTTTTAGCTGCCACAGGTTGAGGTTCTGATTCTGCAGACAACATTGGTACGGGTTGAAATGGCCATATCTTATAGCATTGTTTAGGGGCTTAAAGCAGTTATGAATCAGGTGTCACTCTGTCGAACTTTGAGTTTCTATGGCAATATCCTTATAAAATTCCAGTCAGATCGGTAGTGGTTTCTTTTGGTAGGCTTTCTTGCCTGGAACATAATTCTTAAAAAAAGTGCAGTGTCACACAATTCTTCAAATTTGACCACCTTAATGATTTTTTTTTAAACAAAAGGTTTTAAACCCATATGGTAAGATATCTTTTGAGGAACCCTGGCAATATAATGGATTATGAGTTGATCTGCTAACCCAAAGGTCAGCAGTTTGAACCCACCATCCACTCTGCGAGAGAAACTTGAGGCTTTCTGCTGCCATGGGATTTGCAACATTAGAATTCCACAGGGGATGTTCCACTCTGTCCTCTAGGGTCACCGAGTCAGAATGGACTCCAGGACAATGAGTTTGGTTTTGGAGTTTGTTGGGTAAAAAACAATAGAAATCTCTTCTGTGAGGCTGAATTGAATTCAGAGCTGGGCTTTGTGTATGGTTCTGGGGGGTGGGGGTGCAGATCTAAGTGGGTAGGATGAGAAATCCTCTATACCCGTGTTTGGACTAAGAGTAAAATGGGAGCTGGTGGACTCCTGGGAATGTCTACTTTCTAAATGCACTTGCCTTTCTGGGAATATTTATTTTTATTTAGAGAGTCTCTGAGTAATGTAAATGATTAACACAAAATATTAGAAGTTCAGGCCCACCAAAAGGTGCCTAGAAAAATCAACCATAAAAACATGAACCCTTGAAACTATCAGGAAGACACTTGCACTATGACACACATGGGATAAGTTTGCATCGACTCCATAATATCAGCCCAGCGTCGCCGTTAGCCCAGGGGCAGATAGAGGACCCCGTCCAAGACAGGCTTTCTCATATGCTTGATCTCAACCTCTTCAACTTCCTTAATATCTTTCTCTGCCTCCAACTTTTTTTTCTTTTTTTCCTTCCTTATCCCTCTCACTCTCCACAAAAATCCTCAGAGAGAAGTCTTGCTCCAGTCATATCACCCTCTCAGTACTCCTGCCCGCGTTTCCTCATTGCTCCATCACCAGTCATCTAGATACCTGTCTTTGCTTCCTCACCAACCACACCCTCCACACTCCTGTCTTTTCCTCTGATCTACTCAAGCTCTTACAAGAAATGCCACCAATGACATTTTCCCAACAATGGACCTTCTGATTATCTACTTGGAGTTTGGGAATTTGACCTGTGTACAATATTTCTTTGAAAATATTTTGCAAGTATACTATTATGTTTTGCCCTTCATCTTTAAAAGATCTTTATAGCTATCTACTTTCATAAAGATTTTTTAAAAAT
>NW_022104341.1:20764545-20770877 GCF_000313985.2 Echinops telfairi
CCAGGGCTGCATCGGGGTAGGTCCATGTGGCTTCTCCTTGTGTATATGTCTTGCAGGAAGTCAGCCTTGCAAGCTGAAGCAGGGAACCAGCTAAGGCAGCTGCACCCTGGTCCGACCATCACAAAGCAAGAGACCGAAGAACTAGAAAGGAGAGGCTCACTGACCCATTTATCTCTTCCCCCTTCAATTAACCCCACATGTGTTTATCAGCCAGGTTGGCACAATAAACTAACTACGTCATTATCCCTGGTTGCTGTTCATTGAGTTGGTACAGTGGAGAAGATAATGCAGGTTTGTCTAACTCACTGACTCAGAAATAACTGTAGAACATGAATAATGGTCTTTGATTATTGATAATTATATAATTATGGTATAGAAGAAGGCTGTCTCATCTTTCTTTAGAGGGAGGGCTGCTAGGTTTGAACTTCTAGCCTAGTAGTCAGCAACCCAGTGCTTATCTCACTGTACCACCAGGGCCCCATCACACAGTGATGTGTTCAATGGTTTAAATGAAAAATGTTGTGTTGCCTAGGAGAACCAAGCCTGCTATTATATCTGAAGAGTTAGCTACCTTCCTCTCATATCTTAAATAATTTCTTTAAAAAGAGATAAAGAAACTATGAGGTAAAAGCTACCCCATCAGTCATTTCTGAACATTGGAATTATCGATTAAGCTTTTTTAAAAAGAATGTTGGATTCTGGACCCCTCTTCCATGAGATTCAAGAATTGTAGACCCCATGTATTTGTGTGTGTGTGTATATGTGTGCATGTGTGTGTGTCAAACTCCACATGTGAGTCACATGCACAACCAATGTTGAGAACAGCTAAGCTGGGAATTTGATGGGCAGAATTTGGTTAGATCAACTGCACAAATGAAAAGAACCGGGGAAGCTCTTCAGTTGTGTTAGGAAATAGCTAATTAAATTGAGGAAGCAGCTTTTACCAAGAAAAAGACAGAGGGAAAGTTTTCTATGCTTCTGCAAAGGAAAGCGTGATGGAAAACAAAGAAAATACTTTCCCAAGACATCACAGTTACCTTTCCCCAGTGTGCAGCAGGCATTCCTGTTCCAGACAGAACCTTATTTCATGCTTGTGTTGTGACATATTTCACTTGGACTGACTGCCATGCCAAGCCTACCCATCCATTCTTCAATGATCTGCTCAACTACCTTAATCCATCATTTCTCCTCAAAGTAATCTTCTTCTCTAGTACCAAATCAGTTTAAGCCACTATCATGTAATTATAACTAATTGTGCTCCTACTATGTGCTGGGCACCAATTAGCTGCTAACTGGCAGAGTCCGCAAAAGAGTGATGTGGCTGATCTCAACCCCGTCTTCTTTCCATAATGTCATGTCATGCTTGCTGTCCCCATCACCCCATATCATTCTGAGCAGTGATGACCGGACCTCATCTTTCTTCCTGAAACTCTAGGTAGTGCAAGCTTAGTGTTGCTCACATAGTAACCACAAGATTGCAGGTTCAAGTTCACCCAGAGGTGTCTTGGAACAAATGCTCGGTGGTGTACTATTAGAAAATGACCCAATGCAAACACCTTGGATCACATGTCTTTTCTGACATACATAGGGTCGCCATGAGTTTGAATCAGTTCAGTGGTAATTGGTTACTGGTTGATATCATTCCTAGACTTTAAGTTATTTATGACCACAGACCAAATTATATGCATGTTTGTTATTGAATGTTGTGGAGCTGGAGTGCAATGCATTGTGACCTCGTCTGACAACGTAGAACTGCCCCTCTGGTTTTTGACTATTATCTTTATAGAACATAGCCCCAGTGGTGCAACAGTTAAGCATCAGTGCTTCCTTGAAAGAATCACATAGCAATAAACTTCAGCAAAGATTCTAGCCCAGAAAAACCTATGGGTCAATTGTGCTGTCACATCAAGTAACTATGAGTCAAATGGACTCTACAGCATCTAACAGCTAGCTTTATGGAAGACCAACAGGTCTTTCTCAGGGCCATGGAATGGATTTGGACCACTAGCCTATTAGGTGTCAGGCAATTGTTTAACAATTTGTGCCACCAGGAATTTGTTAGTGAGGCCCATAATGTCTGTATGGTCAAACCACAAGAGATAGGAAAATGAGTCAATTACCAAGGGGTAAGAATTAGCAGGAGGTGTCACTTAAAGAATGACCCCTGCTAACATTTGGACACCTAGCAAGGCTGCAACTTCCAATGTATTAACTCTTCAGCTTCTAAGTATTTTTCTCTTAAGTGGAACAAAAACGTACAAGAAAATAGCATCTTTGAGGATGGAAATGGGCAGCTGATATCAGGGGCTAGAGTAGGAGGCAAATGTTTTGAGAATGATGAGGGCAGCAAATGTACATATGTGCTTGGCACAATGGATGTATGTATGGATTGTGATAAGAATTGTATGAGCCACCAATAAAATAACTTAAAAAAAAGAAAATAGCATCTTTAAGAGAAATGAGGGTACCATACTGACCTGAATAAGCTACATTTTTTAGCAATTACTGAGGAATTAAGCAAGCACAAGGGAAATAAATCTACACGTGTTGAGATTTAGATATTCATGAGGGATCTGTCCCAGGACCTTTTCAAATCCCCAAGTCTTGATATAATATATAATTTTCTCATAAAATGCAGTAAAGGATAACTAAAATATTTAAATGATCCCTGTAGACCACAAATGATTCTATAGAAGCAGAACTAAAGTAATTTATACTGCTATTAGCATAAATTCTGGATTGAGCCCTAGTTGACACTGTTTTAATGTCACTTTTTCTTATTTCCCATATAGAGCATAGAATGGATCCATTTTTGTGACTCATAGCCGGTTTTATATCAAACTTCGATTTTCTGTAGAGGTTCAGCAATTCAAAAAAATGATTTGGCAGTTGACTTTCCTTAGAGGTTGTTTTACTTAAATGTTTTAATCAGTTCAAAATATCGTTTTATTCTACTAAATAATAGTTTTAAAAATCAGCTTGCTCTGCAGTGTAGGTGCTGGCTAGGAAACATTAAGAGGCACATTTGTTCTTAGCCGAGTGACTCATGTGCTCATACCAGCCTATTGCATGATTCAAATTCCTTGTAAAATGCCTCATTAATATATGTTCATTTGTAAGTTGTTGAAATTAAAAGTGTTTAGTCTAGGAATAGATAGATGTACAATATTAGGTAATGGTTCTCTGTAATTCTTGTCTATTTGTATTTTTCAGTGTACCTATTAATTATCAAAGAATTTAAATGTTTATGGACCATGTATTTACAGTGATACATTAATGCTAAAGTGATGTGAAGAGCTTAGTAAGTGGTAAATATTTAGCCTCTGCTGCATACTGTCATTCTTATCATTTCTTGAATGCCGTCCTAGGCGATGGAGGACTTTGAAGACAGAGAACCATATAGAGTCAAGCAGCATAGTCTATTCCTAGAACAAAAATCCTAGTTCAATTTTGTGCCTGTATTAATGCCATTCCTAAACTTATTTTAATATTGAGGCCACTTCATTATACTTACTACTACTACACATACATTGTCCACATATGCACATACATGTATGTGTATAGTCAATGAAAACTTAATCCATGTATTATACATTTTAGATAGCTTGGTTTTAATTGCTTAACTCTTTTAAGCTTTTGCAATTCAACCTAGCCCTGTTAACTTAAGCAGGCTGCAAAACAGAAGCAAGAGAGCTGGCTCAAAAACCTCACATGTAGACAGGATGTGCCATCATTTAAGGAGTCAACTCAGCCCACAGGATGTTCAATTGAAGAGCCAGCAAAGAGGCATGTGGAACTAGGACAGGCAACAAAGTGCATTCTCATTTGAAGTATCAAAAGTACACAATTAAAACCAAACAAAAAACCCAACAACCCATTGCCCTCAACTCAACTCTAGCATATAGTGACCCTATATAAAGTTTAGAGGTTTTATGATGCACAATTGAACACACTACATCCCACTTCTCCCTTCTCCTCATCCTCTCACCCTGCTGTATTTTCTATTTCGCCCCATTTTAAAATGATCTCTTATATTTATTTGTTTTTTAATTTTATTCACCACTAGAATGAAAAACTCCATAAGAACAGCATCTTTGCTCTCTGTACTATCATAACCTTCAATAGCCTTTGTCTTATTACTTATTACTATAGCATCAGTGTTAGGTAATGAATAAATGTTGGCTGTGTGAATGAATTAATGAGTGAATATTACCAAGTAAGCAATAGATCATTATGGGTTGGCTGTATACCATCTAGCCTATCATACTTGTACAAATGTAATGAATGTCTGATATTGTATTAGTTTTTACCATGGCACAGATTTTAATTATTTTGCAAGTTTGAGTATTCATTAAATAATAATATGAACAACAAACTACAACAAGAAAATGCTTATAATTTGTTTAGAACTGCTACTACCTAAGTGACATGGGACCTGTTCTTATTTCTTATAATGTCAGAAAATTCATCTTAATTTTCATGACTGCATTTTATATTGTATCAGGAAGAAAATACAGGCTATTCAATGTTAAACAGTAAGCCATTTCCTAATAAAAAATAAGATTATATACACACACAGGAGCGTGAGTCAAAAAGCACTGCCACAAAATCATAGGAACCTTTCTTAAACAAGGGCACCCAAACGTGGAGCTGCAGTTCTCATTACTTCCCACTGTGGTTGTTGAGTCGGTGCTGACCCATAGTGATCTCATGCACAACAGAGGGAAACAGAAACGGCCCTGCGTGGTCCTGCACCATCCACACAATTGTTCCCATGCCGGAGCCCATCTTTGCAGCCGTGGTGTCAGTGCATCTCGTTGAGGACCCTTCCCTTTTTAGCTGCCCTTTTTTCCTACCTAGCAGTGTCTTTCCCAAGGACTGGTCCCTTCTGACATGTCCGACATATGTGAGGCAGTCTTCATCCTAAACTCTCAGGAGTCCTCTCACTGTATTTCTTCCAATATCGATCAGTTTGTCCTTTAGGCAGTCCATGGTGCTTACCATGTTCTTCTCCAGCACCACAATCCAATGCAGCAGTTCTTCTCCAGTCTTCTTTGTTTAATGTCCAGCTTTCGAATGCCTATGAGGCAACTGAAAATACCATGGCTTGTGCCATAATCACCTAATCTGGTGTCAATTTAAGGATTAAGACTGTAGGGATGCAGTCTAGGCTCTCAATCTGAGATAGCCAATGAGACGTCTGTGGGCATGGCCTTCTCCTGAGAATTCTGGGAAATCTGAACTTCCTCCTTGGAGATGGAAGACACCTCTCTCTGCTACTCCCTGGGAGACATTGCAGAAGACAAGCCACATGGATGCAACCAGACCTCTGAAACCGGAGAAGCCACAGAGAGATCCCTGTCGGCACTGAGATGCTTACAAAGCCACTGGACCCAAAGACTTTCTACCCACTGGCTTGTGATCATCCTGCATTTGGGTTCATTGCATGTGTTTCATGAGTCTGAAGAGGACTTTAGATTGGTATCGGACATATGAGCTAATATCAGACTTATGGACTTGATCTGGACTGGACTGGGATGTTTTCTCAATGTTCAATTTCTCTTGTATATAAATCTCTTTCTTATACACATATGTGTGTCCATGGATTTGTTTCTCTGGTCTACCCAGACTAACACAGCTTGGGTCAGGTGCTCCTTAGTCCTCAAAGTGACATCCTTGCTTTTCAATACCCAAAGAGGTCTTGTGCAACAGATTGACCCAAAGTACCACATCTTTTGATCTCTTAACTGCTTCCATGAGCACTGATTGTAAATCCAAGCAAGACAAAATCCTTGACAACTTCAACATGGTCTCCATTTATCCTGATGCTACCATTTGTGTTTTTAGATGGGGACTAAGATACCTCCACATTTATTGCCTGGTGATTCAGGGTTGTGTGTTTCTTACCCAGGCCAGCCTGTAGCCAGCAGTTTTATTTATTTATTTATTTAAACAGTACTGCTTCTTAAAAAGGGGCTGAAATACTGGAAATCAAGACTGCTAAGAGTGTATACTTGTAATTTTGATCACATTCCAAAGAGAAATATACTGGGTGTTAAGTGTTCATAAAGTATCATTGACTTCATTTCTACGGGTGATGCAACGTTAATGGCATCCACAAAAGTAAAGGTATGGAGGGTTAAAATTGATGACATTCTGTATCTTACACTATATATTTGTTAACGATCATTCCCATTCATGCCATGTTAGTAAAATTAACACCTACCCCAATTATCCTTATTTATTTAAACAGTACTGCTTCTTAAAAAGGGGCTGAAATACTGGAAATCAAGACTGCTAAGAGTGTATACTTGTAATTTTGATCACATTCC
>NW_022104341.1:20770977-20779052 GCF_000313985.2 Echinops telfairi
TAAGAGTGTATACTTGTAATTTTGATCACATTCCAAAGAGAAATATACTGGGTGTTAAGTTCATAAAGTATCATTGACTTCATTTCTACGGGTGATGCAACGTTAATGGCATCCACAAAAGTAAAGGTATGGAGGGTTAAAATTGATAACATTCTGTATCTTACACTATATATTTGTTAACGATCATTCCCATTCATGCCATGTTAGCAAAATTAACACCTACCCCAATTATCCTTATTCCCCTCCTTCTTTGTTAGCCTCTCCAAGCTGAATTCATTCTGCCAAATGTCCCCCCAAACAAGGAAGGACTATTTCCAATTTTTCTCTCACTCATCTTGGGAAACATTTTCTCTCATGTATTTCACTTTAAATGAATTTTTAGCCTTGATTAAATTAATAAAGCAAAGAACTTAAAATTAAGAAGCCCTTTTCCATGAAGAAATAATATAATATTAATAACTTAGAAATGCACTAAGACTGCTTTCTTGCTTTTTTAAAAATAATGTGTGTGTAGAAATGTACAATTCCTGATATTTTGCAAATATTTATCATCCTATCCAGTAATGTAAACAAATGAGATCTAGCCAGTCACCTATTTGACTAAACAATCAAAATAGAAAAACGTATAGAATTCAAAGGAGATGGTTAAGTAAAATAAAGTACATATATAGGTTGGAGTATCTGTAGATGAAACTATATAAGTGTTAAAGTGGTAGTGCTGCTGTGGGTTACACTACAGATGGGACTGTTAATGCCGAGGGATGCAACCCCACCAGCTGCTGCATCGGAGACGGATGAAGCTGTCTGTCCCAGAAACAATTGACAAGTCACAATTTCGCTGTTCCTGTTGGTGGCGCTCCACACTGTGTGAGGATCACAATCTACTGTCTCTCTCACTAGGAACAATATGATGTAAAACAAAAACCATAGACAGAGTTGATAGGAGTCAGAACAGCTTGATGCCAGCAGATTTAAAGTTCTGAATAACTGTGTGTGGAGATTACACACGATATGTAAACTGAAGGATGTGCTACTGTAAAAATTATTTGATCCAAATTGTCAGCAAATTACCTTCTTATTTGAAGAAAAGAGAATAAGGAATCCTTTTATTTTTAGTTGCTATTATTTGCTATGGGATTATGGGTTATTTTTACTTTCTTCTTCAACTCATCTTTTTATTCTTCCATAATAATCACTGATAAATCCTTCTATATAAGAATTTTTTTCTGAAAAATCACATTTGGAGAAAGTTGATGAAGAAACTTTTCTGTCACATGGAGTTCTTGAATCAAAATCAACTCCATGGCACCTGTCAACAACAGCATGTGCAAATTATGGTAAACAGTTGTTAGAATTCTCTTTCAACATAAGAAAAAATTATCAGTCTGTAACAAGTTGGAAAGATCCATATGAATTTTTAAAAATTATTTTTATTCCAAATTTTGTGAGGATCAGAGTCTACTCTAGCACTCACTACAGATAATGTAAAAACAAACAAACAAAACAATGAGAATAACTTAAGCACAGGAAAGTTAGTATATGTGAAAGCAGTTGATAAATCAATGAGTGTTGTATATGTATTTTTTTTAACAATGCATGAACATTATCTAAACACTCTCTTCAGATCCTTTCCAGGCCTGTAATTCCAACTATAGTCTCATTAAGAAAGCAATTCTTCATGTTTCAGGCACTCATTGACATAAAATGGTAACAATTTTGTGTACTGTTTAAATCACAACTTATTCCTTTTAAGAGTTATGCAATCTCTTCAGCTTTCCCCAATGCATTACCTCACAACATCAAAAATGAACTCTTCCACCACAACATCAGTTCTAATTATAGCTGCAAGATAATAAATAATCTGACAAATCTTTATTGAATATTTTATGTTAGGCACAGGTTTAGGCTTTATTAGTTTGGATTAATTTGATATAGGTTTTATTTTAATATACAGTGAACGCTCGCCACTTCGTGCTTCGACTTCCGCGGCTTCACTCTATCGCGGTTTTTGCGTAACAGCGCATGCTCTGTCATTACTGCCACTGATTGGCTCATACTGTACACGCTTGATGCCATAAATAATATAATAAATAATAAATGATAGTTGTAACGTCCAAAATGTTTTACTGTATTTTCCCTTTTTTGTTTAATAAATTGGGTAATACGAGTGTAATGGTGACTAAAGGGTGTTTTTTCATGTCCTCTATGCTCTAACTATGAAAATATTTGATTTACAAATAAGGAATCCTACTTCGTGGAATTTCATTTATCACGGTAGGGTCTAGAACCGATTAACCGCGATAAACGAGGGTTCACTGTATATACTTATAAATAGTAACTTCTAAATCAATTGAAATATGCCTTTATATTCTCATTATATCTCTTTAACCAGTTACTCATAAATCGCCTAAGTCTTTTAAGTGCTCTAATCTATCACTCTAATCTAAATACTGCCTACCTAATTTGTCTGCAATAAATGACATGAGTGACTACATCTTATTTCTGGAGTTACTCTTCTGACTTACAGCTTTCCTGATTGTTCTCTTTTCTCCCTGACCATATATTGGAAGAAAAAGGTCATGAGAGCCAAAGTATAACCCTGAATACACTCAACAGAGCTTCCAGACTAAGGCACTTAGAAGAAGGACCTAGTGACTCAGTTCCCAAAATTAGCCAGTGAAAGCCAATGGCACGTTGTCCTATGAACTGCGCGGAGGTGAGGCCCTCTGCTTGGAATGCACTCCCAATACAATTGGGGGAGAACTGCTCCTTTGGGCAGAGTCAACCTTAATGAATGGACCAAACTTCATCTTGCTGATGTGGCACAATTCAACATAAGAAGTACAGCTGCAAATTGACATTAATAACCAGAATGTGGAATGTACAGGGTATCAAGGAAAACTGTAATCATGCTAACTAAAATGGAATACTTTAATGTGCTTGGTATTAGTGAGCTGCAGCAGACTGTTTGTGCCATTTTAAATCTGACAACGATATGGTCTACTACTACTCCTGGATTGACACAATGAATTGGAATTGTGTTGTATTCATCACGTAAAAGAACAATCCAAGACCGAACCTGAAGTATAATGCTATTAATGAGAGGATAATGTCCATTGTGCTTACAAAAGAGACAATTAATGTGGATCTTATTCAAACACATCAAACACTAATGCTAAAGATGAAGAAATGAAAGGTTTCTATGATGTGCTCCATTCTAAAATTGATCAAACATATATTCCAGATTGGTGATAATGAATAGTAATTGAAATGAAAAGTTGGAAACAAAGAAAAAGGGTCATTAGTTCGAAAATAAAGCCTACACTATGAAACAGCACAAGAGATTGCATGATAGAATTATATGAGCCCAATGATTTATTATGGAAAATAACCCTTTATTTTAGCAATACAATTTATAACAATGCATACGTACTTTCAAGGTGGAACACACCGGAATCAAATCAACTGTATCTGTGGAAACACACAATGGAGAAGCTCAATATCTGAGCATGTCAGATGTGTCAGAACACGCCCACCACATAACTATAGCACAGACTATCACCTGCTCATAGGCAAGTTTAAATTGAAGCTGAAAAATATAAAACAAGGTCATGAGAGAGGAAGTATAACCTTGGGTAAA
Source organism: Echinops telfairi (assembly GCF_000313985.2). Classification (NCBI taxonomy): domain Eukaryota; kingdom Metazoa; phylum Chordata; class Mammalia; order Afrosoricida; family Tenrecidae; genus Echinops; species Echinops telfairi. Next base: position 20,774,618 of record NW_022104341.1, read on the forward strand.
TTCTGCCTAATTTCATGAAAATATCATGGATATTTGAAGCACTGCGCACTAGTGATACAAGTCTGGGAGTTGTGGGACGACATAAAAAACCTCACACATGAAGAAAAGAAAAATATGAAAGACCAAAAGGGATGCCCAAAATGTCTCTGAAACTTGTTCTTGAATGTAGAGTAAATTAAATGAGTGGAAGAAATTATGGAATGAAAGCTGTGCAGATTTCAAAGAGGGGCACAAACGGACAAGGCAAAGTATTATAACAACCAGGCAGAAAACTGGTGTTAGATGAACCCAAGAGAACATGCTCAATATGATTCGAGCTTAAAGGGGCCAAGAAATAAAAATCAAGCCTTGAGTTTCAATTCTGAAGGATTCTAAGGACAAAAGAAGTAGAACCATGCGAAATCATCAAAGGTAAATGGATGAAGTGTGGAGTCACTGTGCCCAAAGGAACTGGTCAATGTGCAACCATTTCAGGAAGTAGTGTACAATCCCCAAATGATGACTGTGGAGGAAGAAGTCGAAGCTTCACTCAAAGCACAAGTGGAAAACCAAACCCTAGTCATTAAGGAATGGAAGGAAATGTCCCAGCCAACGGGTGCAATGCAGGACATGCTTACTCAGCTGTCCCAAGAAAACTGCAAGACGGACCCTTGGCAAGCTGATGGAAAGAGATCCCTATCTGGGCCCATTCCAAAGAATGGGCCAAGAAATACATTTAAATCATTGAATAAAAGCATTAATCTCATGTACAGGTAACATTTTTCTGAAGGCAATTTAAAAACGGTTGTAATAGTAAAAGGGTACAGTGATAGGGACTAGCCAGAAATTCAAACTGGAATCAGACGGAGTCAATGAATGAGGAGAACCCTACTGATGTCAGATGTATCTTGGCTAAAAGCAGACAAGATCAGAAACATGTTTATCTGTGTTTTATTGACTATGCAAAGGCAGTTGACATGTGGGTGACAGAGGGAAGAAAAAATAGATAACGTTGTAAAGATTGAGAATTCCAGAGCACTTAATAGTGTTCTTGTGGAATTTATACATGGATCAGTCAATTCATTCAGAGTGAACAAGAGGGCATTGTGTACTCTGAAATCAGGAAGCATGTCAGTCAGAGTTGTATCCATTCACAATACTTATTAAGTTTGTATGCTCAGCATGTAATCCCCAAAGCAGGAGTACATGAAAAAGAATGCAGCAGCAGGATTGGAGGAAGACTCCTTACCATGTGTGGTAGCAGATTATACAAACCTCTTCCCAAACACTTATTGATGAAAATCCAAGAGTTCTGAATGGATTACATCTCAACTTAATGAAAACAAAATGCCTTGCAGCTGGACCAATAAGAAACACCACGAAGAGAGGAAACTGTAATGTTGAACTTCTCAAGGATTTCATGTTATTTGGGTTATTCGAAATCCCTGTACTTTACAACGAAACCCCAGTGATGTTGTGGGACAGATATTGGACTGTTAACTACAAGGTCAGTGGTTCAAACCTATCACCCACTCCACCAGACAAAAGATGAGCTTATTTATTTCATTCAAGATTTATTGCCTTGGATAACCCAATGAAGTGGTTATCTCTGCCGTATCGGGTGTCTATGCATATGTCTAGAAAGAAATATAGCCAGAATGGTCCTTAGAAGCAAGGATGGTGAGATTCATCGTATGTACTTTGGACATGTTATCTGGAGAAAAATATCATGTTTGATAAAGTTGCTGGGCAGTGCAAAAGTACAATACCGTTGACAAAATAAATTAGCACAGACACTGCACTGAGGAGCTCAATGATACACTGCACCTGGCAGAAGACCAGGTGGTGTATCATTCTACAGTGAGTAGGGCTGTTGTGAGCTGGAACCAACAGGCTGGCACCCAAGGACAACAACAACATGCACATGTTGACAGGCAGAAGATACAAGTTTTCTTACTGAACACAGGAGGACTTGAAACATTTACTGATGAGGATTAAGGATGTCAGCCTGTTTTATGGATCGAACTCAATGTAAAGAAAACCAAATACTCACAACTGGACCAGTAAATAGCATCAAAACAGATGTAGAAAAGATTAAGGATATCAAAGAATTCACACCCAATCAATGCCCAAGGAAATAGCAGTCTGCTTCACAAGACCTCTTTAAAGTGTTGAGAAGAAAGGATGCCACTTTGGGAATTAAGGTTCAGCTGACTCAAGTGATAGTATTTTCAGTTGCTCGGTTGCACATAAAAGTTGGACTTGGACTATGGAAGACTGGAGAAGAATCGATGTGTGTGAATTACAAAAACAAACAAACAAATGAAGTTAGCCAATTACAAAAAGACAAACATTGTATGAGACCACTGTTAAAAGAGTATTAAAAAAAAAAAGAATTCTGAAGGGAACAGAATTTTTAAATATTATCGAGAGTGTGCAGGACAACTGGGGGAAGAGAAAGCAATAAGATGGACTGTTAATGGGTCTTACCTTGGGTCACATGGAAGATAATAGTCCACAAGAAGAAGTTGGAGGATTTGATTAGTAGTTTAAACTGTTGAATATGAAGTTGATGATTTGAAATGTAAACCCCTATCTAATTTACAATAAAAAATTGTTATATAGAAAGGAAAGCAAGTGAGAGACAAGGAAGCCTGATTAGGGGATATTTGTGCCCCATGTAAAGAGTGGTCCAGATATATATTTTGGTATTCCATGGGTCTTTTATTAATCAAGGCAAGAATAATGCATCAAGGATTATATAGGTTGCCTTTTTTATTTTGGCTGGTGCATGTTAAGGTGAATACGAGACCTTGAAAGGTATAAGGTAAAGTCCTCTCTGAAATGCTGAATGTTGCCTTAATAAAAACTTCTAAACTTAATAAGGTACTACTGTATCAAGACATTAAGAACAGTCTTACCAAGGTAAATTTGGTTTTAGTCAAAAACATGTTTCCAAGTTTTAAGTTGGCCTTTGGGTACTTTACACTTGTTGAATATTGAAAAGCTGAACACACATCTGTTTTTAGTACTAATATGATTTTGTATACCCTGCAGCTTGAAGATTTTATTCCTCCCCACGTAAGCTTTATCAACTGTTTTATCAATAATGCAGGCTTTAGGTACTTATGCAAAGTTAAGTTGGGATAAATGAATGATCCATGTCGAGTTGGTAATGATGCAGGTATTCAGAGTGAAAAGGAGATCATATTTTCATTTCATTTCAATGCCTTTAGATATCTTTTCTTGTAGGCTATATTACCATTCTCAATTTACATTTCCATCTTTCAATAAAGTGCAGCTACTCTTAATATATCTGAAACCAGGCTGCTGGATCTGGGTGATAGTTCATCCTTCTTCTAGAATCTCGAGTTATTTGAGGGCACGCTCATCATGACATATTCAAATGCTAAGTACTTTATAGATGAATAGACTCATAGTGATTCCAAAGGCCAATTCTTATTTACTTTATTGATCCTGACAGAATTTCTACAGCTATATAACCCCCTCCCAGGGGAATGAACAATAGAAAAGTGGGTGAAGGGTGGCAGAGGATGATGTAAGATATGAAAAGAATAATCAGTAACTTATCAAGGGTTCATGAGGGAGGGCAGGTGGGGAGAGAGGGCAAAATGAGGACCTGATATCAAGGGCTCAAGTAGAAAGAAGATGCTTTGAAAATGATGATGGCAGCATATGTGCACACGTGCTTGACATAACGGATGAATGTATGGATTGTGATTAGAGATGTAAGACCCCTCAGTAAAAGTATTTAATAAAGAAATAATTTCTGAAGCTTAAGTGGTTATAACTTGAATATAAGTTGTCTGAGGACAAAGTTGATGCCTTACTCTCGCTATTTCCATATTTGGTAAAGCACAGTTAATTATTTTAGGTGCTAAATAAAAATGTCTTTGTTAAATAGTCCAAAAAACTAAATACTCACTTTTCACAAATCTCTTTTCCAATGGAAAGTAACCAGAGGCAGTGTCTCACCAAAAAATAACCACAAGAGCATGTGTCTTGACTTCCTAGATGACCGTTTGATGGCTTAGTAATTACACTCGGAGAAAAGGCAAATGCCTGCAGACCCAATCAGAGATGAGCATCTCATAAAGCGCCTGGTACCATAACGTAGGTGATACTTTCACTCTGGATAGTTATTACTGGATTGTGGCTAACTGTTTCATTGAACATTGAGAGGTATTACTAGAAAACGACAGAAACAGACTCGGTGCAAAAAGGCATCAAGGAGATTTATCATTAGGACACTAGGTATCTCATAAAATGAAAGCAGGCAGGAAGATACATGTGTAGCAAATGCACAATAACAAAAAGAATGTAGATAGCAGATGGCAAGAATTAAGTTAAGATACTGCCCATACTCAGGGTGCAGTGTAGCATCGATGAAACACACAACTTTCCTCTAGTTTTTAAATGCTTCCTCCCCCTCCAC
>NW_022104341.1:20780305-20861299 GCF_000313985.2 Echinops telfairi
GTATTCAGAAGGTTGAGAACCACTGCTCTAACACATGCCCAAAGGATTCTAGGTTCTTTAATTTGCCCCATATCAAAATGGTAGTTTTGGCATCTTCAAGGGACATAATGTATGTTGCTTTTCAGTAGTCTTCGAGTTTGAGGAATAAAAGTAAGTCTGCATAGTGCAAGACCAGGGCTGTAGGGTGGGTGGGCTAACCCTTCCAAATAAAATTTTCATGGGACAGCCCTTGCTACCCTCAAAGAAAGAGCAAGTTCATGGTCGCAATGGGGTGAAATATCCTCAGTGCACCTTTCCTGGCCTTTTTTACCAAGGCGGATTTAATTTTCTTAATACTTCTTCCTGAAAATGCCCCATGACCTTCCTGTGTCTTTCAAGAAAATCTACCAAGATTTTGCCTTGGGATCCCCAAAGCAGCCACCATAACCTGCTGAACTGATCTCACCTTGAATTCGACGTGTCCAGCAGCAGCCTACCCTCGGATGCCACTATTTTGAAAGGACCTTAAATTGACCTTAAATTGAACGAACCCTAACAAGAATGAAACAGGTATATTACTGAGATAACTTGTCTGCAACCTCCCACTGATGGCAAAGACGTATTTACATATACAGTACTTCATTTGGAATAAACCTGTGCCTGTAGGAAATGGAATTCTAGTTCCAAGCGCTAATTTTTTTAGTTACTCTCAGTTATTCTGCAGTAGCTCATAGCAAAAAAGTTAACTGGAGAAACAATATAGGAAAAAGAGATAATGTGAGGAAGTGTAGACAGAAAAAAAGGATGCTGAGAAATAAAAGTGTATATATAGATCAATTAGCTGTTTGTTTATGTTGTATATATAAATACTATATCTGTATAAATATATATAAAATCATGTGTCCTGATTTTGTTGGTCTAGAGACCCCTGTCTAACATAGAAATAATTTCTTGGCAATTGTTGCTAACTTTCCCTGTGACCTCTGAAAAGCTGCTGGTTTTCTAAAATATTTCTGCAACTTTCAAATGAGAAAGCTAGATTTGTTGAAATGCAAATCAAGAATTTTGAGAGCTTACCTAAATGCTACAGGCAAGTAGGAATATTATACTTTTTTCAGTTTACCTTAAATAGTAAGATTTACATATTCAATATATGTAACGTCATGCACTTACCAATATAATTAATTAGTGTCTAACTAATAAATACTAAGGTAAAAATAGTTATTTATGGTAATATACAACCTGGCTATTTTTATTCCATAAAATAAACTTGGAAAAATGTCTGCCTCATATATATTTGCATGTACAGCAATATTCAGTATCCTAAAATTTCCATGAATTATTCTTGGAGTTTATATATATATTCCTAAAACATTTTTATTTATTATTTTTTAGGTGTTAAGGATAAGATCATATTAGTATAAAGGCAAATGATGAAATAGAAGGAGAAGACCCCCATCTACCTTCACAGGCCAGGGAAGAAATTTTCAGTTTCTTGTGCTTAAAATAGGGCAACCCACTTGCAAGAAAGGAAGAACTCACGTTGGCCCTTGGTCCTGGCATCGCTGGTGGATCATACCTACAAGAAAATGGGGAATGGTCCCTCAGCACCCGGTTTCCCTTTACCAAAGCATTTCCCCTGCTTTCTTACTTCTCCACTTATCCCCGTGGTAAACCCAGCCCTGGAGATGGCTTTACTATGCTTCCTTTGCTTGACGCCTGAGCATTTTTCAAAATAGAGAACCTCCATTCTGTCTCACTATCTCTCTGTCTTACTATCTATCTTGCTAGCTATCATCTGTCTATCTACCTACCTACCTTCTATCTATATTAATTTTATGATATGGATTATTATAAACCACCATAAGAAGAGTAAGTAAATGGATAATGATTAAGTCAGCTTCAAGACTGCTTACATTTTAGGTTAAAGCTAGCACCCATGAATATTACACTTACTAAAAACTATTGCTATATCTTCTCATATTTCACACACAATCTTTTTCTCATACTCACCCACTTCTAGTATCTCTAAATCCATTTCAACTCAAAGAGGGAAATCAGTCCATAAAACTGGCCAAAAACGACAATGGAAAGGGGAAGGGGTCTAGACCGTATTTCTAGCTCTAACAGCAGCAGTAGGAAGAAATCCTACTGCTTTAAGGAACTGTCCCTACTTGACATGGATGAGTTCCCTTAGCTGAAGCGATTCATTGTCGCGGGATTGGGGTTTTCTCTGCCACGTTGTTAAAATTGCCTCCGCAGTAATTCCTTTTTGCTTGAATTTCATACGGTTCCCAGGATGGAAGCATGACTTCCCTAGACTCTCTTCTTCCTAAACGTATCAGCAGAGTGGGTGCTACAGGGCGGAATGCTGTTTCACACCAGCCTCTTCCCTGTGTTGGTGAATCATGCACACCAGTATGGGAGTATAAAGCTAGGGCGGGTTTGTGCTTTTCTTGTTTTCTACCTCCACTCCTTGAAAATATAGGCTAAGTAAACAGACCAGCGGATGTATAAAATATCAATTGTTACACTGTTTACTCTAATGCTTTGCATTAAGAAAACAAATGCCAAGCTGCCTGAAGTCTGAAAATAATAAAAATGCCTTATTATACACTTAACTACTCGCTTGCCCTTCTCTAAAATGAATCCATACACCACAGTGCGAGCAACTGCCTGCACTTCATGACCTGCTGGAGTCTGTGTACCGTGTTCTGAGCACTGTTTGGGAAACCTGCTGGGGTTCAGTTTGGGTCAGCTGGTCCACAATTATTCACTGGGGGTGTCAGCAAAGCATGTGCATAGCCTGTTTCTTCAAATCTTAGCATTTTCCAGGTTACACTGCATGGCCTCATTAATAAGCAAAATAGGGGCAGTACCCTTTCTGAATGATGAATGATATTAGCACTTTTTTTATTTAAAGATAAATAATATTCCATATCTGAGACCAAATTCAAGGCCTTTGTTATTTATAATAGCACACTTCAAAGATCCAGATAAAATTCTAGCATTTCAGACTATTTTTGAATATGTATGATGGAATTTGGCACATATATTGGCTTCTGTAAGTAATCATATCATTCCACAGTTCAGTCACATCAAGCAGTAATATACAATTGCTACCACAATCAATTCCGTAATATTATTTTCCTTTTTGAACTCCTTGATATCAGCTCCTCTTCACAACCATGCCCAGTTTCTGTCTCTATAGGTTCATCATTCTTAGATTTCTTATACTGAAAAGCATAAAATCATATACCAAAAATTGCAAAGGGTTACTCCAATGACAAAATACATCTGAGATAAGCCCCAATATGGAAACACATGCATACACACAGAAAAATGTTGAAAAACAGATCAGGTCCAATGTGCATCAGAGGGGAGGCGAGGGACAACTGACAGGGTTTTAACTGTTCAAGTCAGCTTGATCATTTCCTTATCTTCTAGTCATCTCTCCAATGCACCCTTTTAGGTACCCAGTTTCTTCCCATCCCTCTATTATGGGTAGGAGAAATTCACCCGCAGCTTGTGTCCTGTGGAGACCTCACAAATGTATTTGGGGCTTCCACTGTCATCCAAAGCCTCTGCCAACCACAATGTCACAATTTAGGCACTGACACTATTCCCTCATTCAGCTTCAGATTATATGACATAATCCTTTGGTCACTGATGTTGGTGTGGTTCTTATTTTTCAAATAATACACATTTCTCGGTTATCCAGTAGTCTGTTTATGTTTAATGCTGCATGGTACTCCATTGTGTGGAGAAGCCACATTTCTTTATGCATTCACCTGTTGATGGATATCTGGGTTGTATCAAATGTTTTACTATTTTGAGGGAAACAAATCTGCTAGGAGCATTAATTTGCAAGCTGTTGTATGAGTGTATTTTTTCATTTCTTCTGTATATATAATAAGACTGAAATGGATTGATTTTAAGTGCATGTTAACCTTTTAAAGAAAACGCCAGCTTGTTTTCCGAAATGGTCATACCACCCTTGGACTCTGTGGGTCCAGAAAACCAATGCAGGAGGGACAGGCACACACCAACACACGCTTTAACTTGTAACATTTCCATCCAGATACTTTTTTACCATTTACTAAAAATTGCACCTACAATAACTAACTCTGTCCCTTTTGACACAGAATGATAAATGCATTACTTGTACCTATTACTTTGAAGTTATGTGCAGTCTGATATATAGAAATGAAGCAGACGCCTTTTGCAGTTCTGGTTTACAATTGATGGCTGGATTTCACTTTGGGGAGCAATTTCATAAGGAGTATGATGGTTTGGGACATGATAATAGGAAAGAAAATTAAGAAGGAGAAATTGATACACAGAATGATCTGAAACTCAAGGCTCTCCATCAGAAAAGCGGACCTCATAAAAGTGTCAGCCACCTCTTGGCGTGTCAGTGAATTAAGATTTCGGAGTTCTTTAGTGGAAAACATTTTACAACTGGTGAATATTTTTCACTGGAGTCATTGAAATGCCAGCTTCTAAGAAATCCATTTTGAAAAGAATTGTAAGGGTGAAAATTACCAGGTAATTTGAACAGAAATGTTTCTTCAAGTCAAAAATTTCACTTGTAATTTAAGCTTATCAAGAAATTCTCACCATCTCATTACCCAGTGCTTGTTCCAGAGGGGTGACTGAATGGAAGTCGGGGCAAAGGGGGACACAGAGTGTGCGGACTCTTCCAGGTGACACCCCCAGATAGGGCGACACCAAAAGTATGGTCTGCACAATCATTCGTTCACTGTTTCTGTGGCTTTTTATATTACTATTTAAATATCCCTGCAGTTACTTATAACATTAAAAACCATTTTTGTAAGCCCAAAGCATACAGTATACAGGTGTTGATATACCTGCAAGAATAAATCTCTAGGCTACTTTCCTTTTAAAATCCTCTAGTGAGTTGGACCCAAAGCTGTCACTGCACTTCAGTTACCATGTAGAGCAGATTATGACCGACTGTGCAGCACTGCATTTACGTTGTTCTGGATGTGCCACGAGCCACACTATTGTTTTATGTTTGGTTTCTCTGTCACTGCAGGTGATTCTGTCGTCACTGATTGCGTCAAAGTTTCTGGTGTTTTTCCTATCATACTGTGGTAACTAGTATTTGTGAACTGATATCAATAACTTTATTTTGAAGATTAGATAGTAATTAAACAGAAAGGAAAAAATACACAAGACGTCTGCTCACTTACTATTGCAATTAATTCAATATAGAAATCTTTTACAAAACAGTTTTCTTGTTAGTATTCATGTAGTTTAAGGGTTGTTACACTTAATCCATTTTTCACACTATTTATGACACATTATTCTATGATTAAACTTGACACTAAATATTAATAAGATTCTGTTCAGTGTGGTAGCAGAGGTTCATAGGGGCATTAAATGGGTTATCCAACTGAATGGCAAAATTCTAAAGATAACATTGGATTGCTGCTTTGTAAAAGGCATTGAGAAAAATGAAATATGATGCCTTAAATAATTGTTGAAAATTACAATTACAATTGGAGTTCTCACAAAGGGACAGTGCTCTTTGTGGTCATTGTTGTTAGGTGTTGTCTAGTTGGTTCCAACTCCTCGTATGATAGAAGGAAACACTGCCCGTTACTGTAGCATCTTCATAGTTATTGTTTGAGCCCAATGTTGCAGTCACTGTACCAATTTGTCTCATCGAGGGCTTTCCCTTTTTACACTACCCCTCTGCATCACCAAGAACAATGTCTATCTCCAGGCACTGGTCTTTCCTGATAAAATAACCAATGTGCATTAGACAAAGTCTTGCTACCCACAGTCCTATAGAGCATACTGACTGTATGAGGGGATAACTCCCCCCGCTCAAAAAAAGACCCTAAAAAACAAAAAACCAGGATTGCGCTGGGCAGAGCAGAGCTCTCATACTACACATTTTTCCTGCTAGGCGAGCATCAAGCTACTAGCTGTAAGTAAGTGCACCTAGTGGCACCACCTGGGAAGGTTTTGTCTGGTCACTGAATTTTTTCGTCAAAGCAGTTTCACTCAAATTAAGTTTTTTGTGATTTAAGAGAACAGCATGGGGTTGTGAAATTTTGTTTCCTGCTTAGGAAAATGTGGCAGAAACTGTTGTGATGTTGAACACAGCTTGAAAGGACAGTGCTATGAGGAAAACTCAAGTGTATGAGTTGTTATTCATTTCAAAAAAGGTGAAGTGTAAATTGATGACAAACCTTATTCGAGACACTCATCAACTTCCTGAATGGGCAAACATATCAACTCACAGGTGCATTTGGAGTTCATTCCACCAGGTCAGACTGCTAAGCAAGCTTCCTAATTAGAGGATCTGAAAAGATAGCATAACGGTGTGTGCCACTAAAAAGGCCTGATATGTGGCAGATGGAAGACTGGCTTTGCACCCATGACAATGCACCTGCTCATGCAGCCATCTCAGTACAGCAGTTTGGGGCAAAACCAGCATGCCTTTCTTGCCCCATGCAGCTAACTCACCTAACCTCACTCCGTTTCTGTGAATGAAGAGAGACATGAAAGGACAGTGATTTGAGGGCATAGCAGAGATAAATAAAATAAATGGGGGAGATGCTGTCAGCTATCCAAACAGATGAGTTTGAGAAATGTTTCCAAGAACGGAATTGCCGATTTAACAAATGTATTAAGTGTCATGGAGAGTACTTTGAAGGTGGCAAGGTTGTTTTGTACACACAAAAAAATTAAATACATAGCTTTGAAAAAAATTTAATTTGGGGAAGAGGTACCCCCTTCGTACCTCTTCCAAGATAGAAGTCACCTTAGGGTCATTCATGTGGACTTGAAAGTGATGTCATTGTTTTTCTTTGATGCCCTTGAAGTAGTTCTGACTCAGTGACCCAATGCACAACAGAAGGAAATCCTTTCCAATCCAGTGCAATCCTCAAAACTCTTAGTATGAATCCAGAGTTGCAGCTATTAGGTCAACCCTTCTCATTGAAGTGCTTCTTCTTGTTCCCTGGCCCTCCACTTTGCCAAGCCTAACGTTGTTCTCCATGGACTGAACCTTCCTTATAAGTTCAAAGTACACGAGATAAAGTCTCATCGTCACTGTTAAGGAGTGATTTGCCTGTACTTTTTCTAAAACAGATTTGTGTGCTTTGGAAGACTATGGCTTACAAAAGAGTCTATATCACACCACAATGGCAATGCATCATTTCTTCTGTAGTCTTCCGTGCTCACTTCCCAGTGTTCACACGCAAGTGAGGTAATCGGAAATATCTTAGTCCTGCTACAGCTTTGCACTTGATCACTTTAAAGAAATCTTTTTGTAGAGTTACCAAATGCAATGTGTTACTTGATTTCTTGATTGCTGCTTGAGTGTGTTAGTCGGGTAGACTAGAGAAACAAATCCATAGAGACTCATATGTGAATATGAAAGAAGTTTATATGCAAGAGCAGTGGAATATTGAGAAAACATCCCAGCCCAGTTCAGATCAAGTCCATAAGTCCGATATTAGCCCATATGCCTGATACCAATCTATAAAGTCCTCTTCAGCTCACAAAAACACACATAATGACGTTGAATGCAGAAAGATCACACGTCAGCGGGTGCAAAGTCAACGGCGGTAGAAGCATCTCAGCGCTGATGTGCTTCTATAAACTGGCTACTCGGAATTCAACCAATTGATGGTCACAGAACTGTATAAGTATCAAATTATGATCTCTTGAAATAGACACTTCATTCTAGTAAATAACAGTAGCCAAGGAATTGGATTAAAAGAAAACCTACCTGGAAAATATTGAGCAAATTCCAAATTGTAGCTGATATCAAGGGCTCAAGGAGAAAGAAAACGTTTTGAGAATGATGATGACAACAAATGTACAAATGTGCTTGACACAATGGATGGGTGTATGGATTGTGATAAGAATTGTACAAGCCCCCAATAAAATTATTTAAAATAAATAAATGGAATAAAAAAGAAAGATGCAAAAGAGATTCATTAAACTAGTCTAGCAGAGACAGTGAAGAATCAACAGAAAAGTGGCCTGATAAATGCTTGAGGTAAATTATGAAGACTCATTAGTCAATAGTATAGAAAGCCACTTAGAAGCTTATATCAAATTATTAGCATTTAATAGAACCAAGTAATATTTGAAATTTGTTCCAGTGATTCTTATCAGCCATCCTCCATGTATTTCAAGTGATCATTCAATTATTGTCAAATTCTACTTAAAGAGAACTTTCACAAAGGACATGCAATTCATATCATCCAAAGTTACTGTCATTTCTAGGCTAAGTCCCAGGGAAATTCATAACTTAAAAATGAAAGTCACAAAGATGCAACTGCCTTCATAATGCCAATGCAACGGTTATAAATATTTCATGAACATTGCATGGGCAGGGCTATATCTCCATTTTCACGAGTTAGAATTTGTACAGCTAAGTCTCCAGATTTTACTATTCATAATGTACAGATGCCCCATAGAGCATTCCATATAGTGCTTTTTTAATATTTATGTTTAATGAAGAAATTACCGTTCTGAAAAGAGAACAAGCCAAGCCAAAGATTTCTTGTTAAAATTATTAAGTGGTGCTGAATAGAGACGATAAGAATCAATAGAAACTACCTCATTGCAGTACCTTAGCACATAAATGCAGACTTTTCAAATACAGAATGAAGGATCACCCCACATTAAACCTCAATGAAAAGGTTCTTTCTAAAGGTTATAACATTAGAAATCTCATCTTAGGATTTTAAAGGTTAAAATGCAAAGAGCAACTTCCTTACATATAAAAATACTAATTACAAATGATACACTTGCCTACTACTGTATAGTTTAAATATACGTCTATCTTTTTCTAGGCATTTCTTTTAATCAAAAAACATTTTAACTTGCTAAGATAATATTTCCCCGTTCAATAATGAATTGCTATTGCATATTTTAAGGTAATTTATCAAAGCACATTATCAGTATCTGTCAGATTAAATTGTGCACTAAGAGTAATGGAGAGAGAAAAAGGACTATTGTATGTGTTGAAATCAAAGAACATTACTACAGCTGTTATTTCCAGTGGAAAAGGATAGGTGATTTCCCTCTAAATGATACTTGTCCCATGGGGAAATAAAAGCTTGAAAAATCACAAGAAACAAGTGCAAGAAAATGTCTATCCCTTGTTTTTAAAAATGAGCACTTGATATTTTGTTTCATTTTTGTCCTTTTGATCAATTCTCTGAAGTAGATAAATGTGGGGAAACGCTGTACAGATCTCAGTGACATTTACAAAAGGAAGTTGAGTTACCGAGCGGTACATGCATAATCTCAGGCTGAAATGTTCCAGATTTCCATATAGTACCTACCCTGTTTAGATTGATTATTAAGTCAAACCTGGAGTCTCTTTGGAGCACACTTTTAAAAATGAAGTCTTATAATAATGATAGCACCAGGTCAGATTTCAACCAGGCGCGAGGAGTTGGATTATTGTCTTTCTTTGGTTTTGAAATTAAGCTCAAACCAATGATGTCACCCCAAATCCGACAAAGTTGAACAGACCAACAGAAGTTTGTGTTCTGTCCTTGATATTATTTAACTGCAAGTGAGAAATACTTTCTTCCTCTGGTTCTTTGTAATTTTATTTCCAAAGATTCCCTTGAGGAATTTAACCTTTATGTGATGAATTTTCAGTCCCCTTGATGTGTGTTAACCTTCGTTCCCTAATGAGTCTAGGTGTAATACTGAGGAAGAATTTGGGAAATAGATCATGTAGCTCATTGTCAAGTTGCATTTGTCTTGCATGTCTCCAGCTCTGCTGTTGTTCTGGTACACATTCTGGGCACAAATCTTTAATTATGTTCTATATTTAACTGACCTATTTGAACAGGATCCAGAGCTGGTGCGGAACATCTGCCGTTGGGTTAGGCAAGCTGTTCGAGTTCCTTTTTTTGCCAAATTGACCCCAAATGTCACTGATATCGTAAGCATCGCAAGAGCTGCAAAGGAAGGTAAGGACTACGTGTGTCTCCATCAGGTTCTCCGTTACATCAACATGGGCTCAGATTAGATAGGCATGTGAAAGCAAGTGTTTCTCCATAAACAGAATTGTGTTTAATTGTTCATAGCTTAATAAATGTGCAATTGAACACATAATTTCATTTGATTCATATCTGGACTCAAGCTAGGACATGGACCCCAGATTTAGACTTGAAAACACAAGAATCTTTATAATTTTTTTAAAACAAGCATCTGTTTCATACACAAGAATTACTTGGGTGGGGAGTGGGAATCCCTGCAGCCAAAGCAACAAGATCCCCTGTTAAAATACACGGCCTCAGAGTGTAACAATTTGTCTTTAGTAGCATTCGAAATGTTTAATGAAGTGAAACACAGCAGCTTCCTCAATGTGAAATTGATGATGGGCTCCCTTTATATTTGATGGAACATTGGTGGTTCATTGATTAAGAACTTAAGGTCAACAATTTGAGCCTCCTAGGGCTGCCATGAGAGAGATGTGGCCGTCAGCTCCCATACAGAGTCAGCTTTGGAGACCCCAGGGTGCAATTCTACTCTCTCCTATAGGGTTGTTATGAGTTGGGAATCAACCCAACAGCATTGAGGCTTTATTTGTTTTAATATTTGGTAAAGCCTAGCGCATTGCCTTAAATACATGCTCAGCAAATAGCTGTTGAATACATGAATCATGTAGTCAGCACATGGTTTTAAAAATTATACTGATGTGGGCTCCATGCATGAGAATTCACATGGCAAAGACTGTCAATTGCTTGAAAAATAGCACTGAGTAAAAATAAAAACTTTTGGAATCAAAATTCTGCATCATAATTGAAGAAAGGGAGTGGGGGCAAGTGAAATTTTGTTTTTATTCCTTGCATTTTAAATATTGTTGTAGGAGTTAAATTGGTGAAGCGATTTGAGGGAAGAAACTTTCTTAAGATAAAGCGTCATAAGCTTTTCTTGGGTTGTGTGGGTTTCAATGGGAAATAATGATTTTGCCCTTCAGAACTGCAGGGAATTGTTGGTGCGTTTTTCACAGGTGGTGCAGACGGCGTCACAGCCACCAACACCGTCTCGGGGCTGATGGGACTGAATGCTGACGGCGTGCCCTGGCCTGCAGTGGGTGTGGGGAAGCGGACCACGTATGGGGGCGTGTCTGGTAGGTGGCGCTCTTTCCTGGCATTCTGCTTCCTCTGAGATTGCTAAAAAGTCAGATCATGTTGTAAGCAAGAGTATCGTGTTTTTCTAATGCCAAATTCTTATCATTCATTGTCGGACACCACTCCTAACAGTTACGATAGATGGGACAGATTGAACGGAGGTCTCAAGTAACTATTAGTACAAAGTGAGAGAGTGTTGAGACAGGGTCTTCCAACAATTGTATTCTCTTGTGGTCTGCACTTTTCCCAGAGTCCCGCAGAGTCACCATTTTCTTATCGTTTATGAAAGGCCGACACGAGGGTGCTGGAAGAGAAAAGTAGAAACATCTTGATTGTTACATCTGCTTGGTAGTTTGAGTTAGTTTTCATTCTTCCTAGAATTAAAAAAAAAAAAATCTACCTTCTCTGAAAAGTCTTGCTGTTACTCTGCTCCATTAAACTGGCTTTTGGGAGCTGAAGCTGACCCGACTGCAGACCTCACTCCT
Organism: Echinops telfairi; assembly: GCF_000313985.2. Classification (NCBI taxonomy): domain Eukaryota; kingdom Metazoa; phylum Chordata; class Mammalia; order Afrosoricida; family Tenrecidae; genus Echinops; species Echinops telfairi. The sequence continues at coordinate 20,791,920 of NW_022104341.1, forward strand.
GCCCGCGCTCCTCGGCGCCACACAGCACTGGGGAAGTTTTACTCCCAAAGTCCTGTTCAGTGTCTTTGACCTCTGTACTCTGCTGCTGTGGCATGACCTTGGACTGGCGAAGCTAATGGGAGGTTCTCGACTGTACTGGTATGGGGATTAGTCTCCTTGCAGATAGAGACAGTGGTAAATATACATAACAGTGTCTCACTGTTCAAGAAAGGCCTTGCTGAATCAGACCAAAATGTGCTGGGGAAGAGGCAGGAGAGACGCAAATAAAGCTTCTGCCCATGCTGAGGCATTACGTTTGGAAAGCATGAAGTGTGTGCATGAGCCACAATAAAGGGGGCGGGGGGCGGCGGCATTCTGCTTTTAACTGAATGCCATTGCCACCATGTCCAGAATGCTGGCAAGGAGCACCAGCTCGGGGTCCAGACACAACGCTCTTTTACCAGGAGCTATCAAACAAGGCCTTACATATTACTGTAATGCAGGACAGCATGGAGGGGGGTCGTAGGAGCCCACAGAAAGGGAGCCCAGAGCCTCCGGAGTTTGGCTGCAACGTGCACGGTGTTTTCTGTCAGCCCGTTTCAATTTTTCCAGCCGGCCATGTTGACAGCAAGAGGCTAAAGGAGGTCACAGAGGGTGCTGAACATTAAAAATTAATAAAAGAACTATTGCAATAGTTTTTTATGTAAGTAACACCATTCACATTTTCTCATTTAAGCTGCAATTTCTGAATATTCTTCCAAACTATAACTCAGTCTAATAAAACTACGAAATTACAGCATTAGAAATACGTCTTTTGTATTTCAGTCTTTAAGCAGACTCACACACTGGAAATTATAGCAGTACCTGAAAACAAGTTCAGCTATACCTCAGGGCCTGTTAAAATTTCCATAAAACTCTATTTCTAAGATTTATAAATCTATACATAAATATTTACTTGGGCTATAAGCTCAGCTGAGCTGGGGTAGGACTTTCATTTTAAACAACAAAAGATCTCTAACATTTTTAAGGGCTTGTATAGACTCGTTTCTAATGGGTTCTATATTAAGTCCCTTTACATTAAACAGTCTGTTTGGAAAATAACCTTTCTCCATATTGACAAAATTAATAGATTTTTTCTGCTTTCAAGCAATGCTTACTTTAATTTAAAGGTAATAGAATCTGAAAAGCAGTTTAAACAGACAATGATAATATATTTTAGAACAGAAGCTAGCTCTACAACAAAGTACTTTCAGAATGAGTTATAGTAAAACCGAGCCTAGCAAAACTGTGTTAAATAAATGGTATATAATAATGGCTTCCACTTTCAGGATTGGTGGAAATATTAAAAAAGCTACATTCCTTTCCTAGTTTCATTGAAACATTCATTATAAGAGTTCACATTCTGCTCTATGGAAGCTACATAAAACATGCTGTATGATCTTTACTAGATTAAAAGAAATGTTTTACTATAATTGAGTATCAATGCCCCCCTAAATGTTCTCTAAATGAGTATGTCTGTGCATAAAGGAGTTGCTTGGATCCGTTGTGTTGGTTGTTGTTGTGTTGCTCTGTGAGAGGATGATGGTTATTGTTTCTAAGTGAAAACTAAATCAGATTTGGATAGCTATCGGGAATTCAGTGCACACTTTCCATTGTCAAGAGAGAATGCTTTACATGTCCCCTGCCTCGTTTTCAACCTTGATCATTTCTTGTTTTTCTCAAAATAAGCTTTCTGCTATTTAGAATAGAGGGTTTTGTTTTGTTTTGTTTTGTTTAGTAAAAGTGAAGATTGTGAATGAGCTAAATGAGATTCTGCACATAGAAAAAATGGTCACATTTCAGTAATGTCTTCTCTTAAAATATATTTGCTAATAAGGGGTAGTAATTTGCATTGGGAAGACAGACCCTCAGGTATGGAATGTCAACTGAATAGTTTATAATATAATTAGAGTGGACATTTGAATAATATACATCAATGTTTCTTAAATCTTAGCTCTCAACTCATGAGTGTTCTTTGTAATCAATTTAATAAAGTGTAATAAAATGTTTTAAATGAAATAAAGGAGAAAAATAATTTCACATATCACTATAATAAGCATTGTTTGATCAAATTTATTTATTTATTTTTTTCAATTATATACATACTACAAAAATGCCTATGCATTTCTGTGCTGGATCATGATAAGAATATAATTTTTAATGAGAAAATCATCAAAAAGTTGATAAGCCACTGCTTTAGACCAAAGACTTCTTGTTAAACAAGCCATTGAAGCCAGTAGAACACGAACTAACAACTGTTTGTCACAATTTAAAAATTATATCAAGAGGGAGAATTAGGATCTCATTCCAAGAACTCATCAGCAGCTTTCCTATTTTTTAAACGGTGGTTCTCAGGATTGCCTGTGGGTGGCTGGAATCGGGAGTGCTCCAGCGGGTCAATCACACTCATAAGGAACATTCATAAATCTAGATTTCAATTAGGGGCGAAAGCTGACCAAACCAATGGCCCTGGCACCGAGTCATTAAAGGTTGGGTGGTAAATATGGTGCCTCGATATTGAGAGGAATGAAAATGAAAGGTTGTTTGCTGTTCATAAAGGACCATCTTTATAAAGTGAGGATGACTGATTAACCTCTCCACCATGCAAAGAATTATGCCTGAACTCTTCATGCTGAAGAATTACTAATCTCTCATGTTCCTTGGACAGTGTAGACTTAAAATTGATAAGTGTTGCCATGTAATTTTCCTTTCCCTGAACTTTCAGCAGAAAACATTTGTCCAGCAATCATTGTTTCATGAATTCCGCACAATTTGGTTGATTACCGGGGCTTTGCTTGTTGGGCTCGTTTGGTTGGTTTTGTGGACATTTCCGTGGAGGATGCCCTATTCTCATCAGAGACATAAACAAACCCCATCAAATGAATTAACCATGATTTCCTAGGAATTTTTCCCTGTTTTGTTTCAAAATCTAAGCTGTTTCCACTTGAGAACACCTTAAATTAACTCCCAATTCAGTGATTGATATCACCGCTATCAATGGTGTTATCCAGCTGCAGTATGACATTTTTCATCAATTCTCCCCTATGGAGAAGTGTCTTCTAGAGATGTTTAAGGATGGGTTCAGCAGGACATAGATTAATGTTGTCTTTCTTATAGCTGACTGCATAAATGTAACCTTTATTCGTTTATCATCAGAAGGATGATAAATGTTCCTACATGTTCCTACATCAGAAGGAACAATAATTGTGCACATCAAAATAAAATAAAAAAATTGATCAACATGGAAAAGCTTACTTTGGAGGATGTTTTGTTATTGTGTGTTGTATTTTAATATTTCTTGTTATTAATTGGGGGAGGGAAGTTAAGCAAGTTTCATAGATTTCTTACATTATTTCATTGTCCTGGGTGTATTTGTTTGCTACATGTACATACACACCCATTTGCAAAGGAACAAGAAAGAGCATTTTCCTATGGGAGTTAGGTTGAAATGATGATAGATGTTTTACACTCAATATAACTTACTTCCTGCAAGTTTAAAACATGAAGTAATATAAAATTTTTAATTGCCAAATTCATAATTTTTACCAAAAAGAGAAACTAATATTCTTATTTTCAAATTCCTGACACTACCAGAAATTTGTTCAAGTTTAATGATTATAAACTTATTGATTTCTGAATATTCCTCAAAAGTGACATGGAACTTTGATTCCTATTGCCTTAACCAAAATTTGTTAATCACAGCAATGACATTACAGAAGGTCTAATCAATAATCCTCTCTTTCTACAAATTTGATAATAATATGTGTCATAACTGCTCTTGAAGTCTGCAAATAAGTAATAAGAAATTTGAAATCTAGCTAGACAAGCATTGGCTGAACTTTTACTATTACATGCCTCCTAAAGGTGTTTTCATTGTAAAACCAACAGAGAAAATACCAATAAAAAGCAAATACAAATGAAAGATTTTGCAAGTATTTTATAACTGTGCAGGTGTAGTGCTGGCAGTGAACATAAAGTGTATACTGTACTTTAGAAACATTGGGCAAGCTTGAATCAATATGATAGTTGAACAAAAGCCTTGACTGTGCATTGCATATTTTATCTCTATTTGATTGTTGTAGGATTTTTTTGTTCATTTCTTGCTGATTTCTTATTGTTAACTGGGTGTGGTTTTACAGAACAAATTGGTTTTCCATTCGGCAATTCCTACACATTGTGTCATTGCATTGAGTGCAATTCCCTCAGCGTGACACCCTTAGTCCCCTTCCCCGTGCTCTATGTTCCCATTCCCCTTCTTGCCTGGCCGTTCTGGATTTTGCCCTTAGGTAAACGCTGCTCTTTGGATTTCAAATGCTTGATTATTCCGAGGTATGTGGACCTTCCTAGTGTCGTGAGTCCCCTAATAGCTCTGTCCATTGTTAGGTTGAAAATTGAGCCATGGTGTGGCTCATTTACAAACCTGAGAGCTGATGAAAGACCATAGTCTCAGGATTCCCCCAGCTCTCTCAGACCAATACACTTGGTCTTCTTGTATGATGTTGAGTGTTGAGGTTCATCCCACATTTTTATCCCGCTCTATCCAGTTCTTCTAATGCGATCCCTTTCAGAGCTGTTGGCAGTGGTTGTTGTTGTTAGATGCCAGCAGGTCACTTACTTACGAGCCATAGCACCCCATGCACAGCAGAGTGAAGCACGGCATGGTCCTGTGCCTGAGCACATTGTGGCAGCCACGGGGTCAATCCATCATGTTGAAGGCTTGCCTCATTTTTCACTACTCCTCCACTTTACCAAGCAAGACATCCTTCTCAATGGACTCGTTTTTCTTGACAATATGTCAGAGTGAAACAGTCTCTCCATCCTTGCCTCTAAGGAGCACAATGACCTTAATTCTTCCCATCGAGATCGGTTTGTCCTTTCAACAGTCTGAGTTGTTTTCAATATTCTCCACTGGTGCATATTCCAATATTCTCCACAATTCACATGCTTCCACTCTTCTTTGGTCATCTGTATTCAGTGTCTGACTTTTACATGCACATGAGGTAATGGAAAATGCATGGCTTGGGTCAGGCACATCTTAGTCCAAAACATACCATCCTTGCTTTGCAAAACTCTAACGCGGTCTTGTGCAGCAGATTCACCTAATGCAACTTGCCTTTTGATCTCTTGACTGCTGCTTCCATGAACATTGATTGTGAATCCAAAACTGACAGAATCCTTCACAACTTTGACCTTTTCTCCATTTAGCATGATGTTACCTGTTGGTCCAGTTGTGAAGATGTTTTTCTTCTGCACATTGATTATAAATCCATACTGAAGACTGTAATCCTTGATCTTCATCAGCAAGTGCTTCAAGTCCTCCTCATTTTCAGTAAGCACTACTGTGTCACATGCATAATGTGAGTGGTTAATAAGCCTTCCTCCAATCCTGATGCCATATTATTTTTCATATAATTCAACTTCTCTGATGATTTGCTCAGCAAACAGATTGAATAAGTAATGATAGGATAAAAATGCATCACATACATTTCCTGATTTTAAACCATGCAGTATTCGCTCATTCTCTTCACACAACTACGTCTTGATCCATGTGCAGGTTCCACGTGAACACAAGGAAGGGTTATTGGATTCCCATTATTCGCAAGGTTAGCCTTAGTTTGTTATGAGGCACACAATCAAATAAACTTGCATAGTCAGTAAAGCAGAAGTAAACTTCTTTCCGATATTCTTTGCTTTGAGCCAAGATCCATCTGACATCAACAATGATAGATATCTGCTTTGAGCCAAAATCCATCTCACATCGACAATGAGATACTTTGCTCAACATCTTCTTGTGAATCCAATCTGAAGTGCTGGCCATTTCCTGTCAGTGTATTGCTTCAATCGTTGTTGGATTCTCTTCCACAAAATTTCTCACATGCAAATAAAATGGAGGTAACCTGATACCCTGTAAGTCTAGTTTCAGTGTAATGTATACTGATTCCCCATGGTCCATTTGTAAGTTGGACTACTTTTTTCAGTGGGTATCTATTTTTCGTCACTCTTCTTTTCTCGTGAAAGGTAAAGAACAGAAGCTGCACCTTAGACGACCGTTCACAAGATTTTAAGACCCCACTTGCTACTCACCAAAGTAAGATGTGCATCTCTTCCTAGACAATGTTTTTCCAAATGGACAATGTTTTTCCAAATGGCCTTGGTGTCTTCCCAGACGAGGGTCCTAGACTCAGACCTCACTGTGGGAGACTGTAGCCCTTGATGTTTTTCTCAGCAAGAGCTTCAAGTCCTCACTTTCAGCAAACAAGGTTGTGTCCAATACATACCATAAGTTCTTAAAAAACTTAATCCAATCTTGATATCATGTTCTTGCTCATGTAGTTCAGCTTCTTGGATTATTTGTTCAGCATACAGATTGAATAAAGTATGATGAAAGGACGCAGCCACGAAGCAGGCTTTTCCTGATTTTAGACTACTCAATATTCTCTTGTTCTCTTCTATTAGGTGTTTCTTTGTCCATGTACAGACTCCACCAGAGCACCAGGAAGTGTTCCACAGTTCTCATTCTTGTCAATGTTATCTATAGTTTGGTATAATGCACATAGTCAAACACCTCTGCATAGTCAATGGAACACAAGTAAACTTTTTTTTTTCCTGGTATTCTCCATTTCCAGTAAAGATTTATCTGACGTCAGTAATGATATCCCACCTGCTTCATTCTCTTCTAAATCCAGTTTGAATTCTGGCAGCTCCCATGAATGTACTGCTACAAGAATTGTTGCATTATCTTCAGCAAAAATGTACTTGCTGGTGATATTCATGCTATAGTTTGATAATTTTTCATTATATTTACTTTTTTTGGAATGGGTACAAATATAGGTCTCTTCCAGTCAATTGGCCAGGTAACTGTCTCTCCAGCATCCTACCATAGGAAAGCCAGCGGTCCAGTGCTTCATCAGCTCGTTGAACTATTTCAGCTAGTTTTCTGTCAATTCTAGGGCCCTTGTTTTTTTCTAGTGCCTTGAGTGCAATTTGGATTTCTTCCATCAATACCACTGGTTCTCCTCATATGCTACCTCTTCAAATCATTGTATGTCAGCCACTTCTTTGTGGTACAGTGACTGTGTATTTCTTCCATCTTTTTAAAAAGTTTCCTGCATCTTTCAATATTTTGCCCATAGAATACTTCAATATTTCAACTCAAGAGTTATATTTTTTTTCTTCAGTTCTTTTAGCATGAGATATACTGGACATATTCTTCCCTTCCAGCTTTCTAATTCCAAATCTCTGTACATTTCATGCAGTGCTCTACTTTAACTTAAGCTGTCCTTTAAATTTTTATTTGTAGCTCTTTGATTTCATCACCTTTTCCACTTGCTTTAGGCACTCTTCCTGGGCCTACTTGTTTCAATATGTCTCACTTTTCTTTATTTTTATCGTGCCCTGACAGGTAGAGACCCCTAGTTGCACAATATTTTACAGCCCTTGTAGTACTCGACAAATGCATAAGTACAAATCCTAAGTAACTCACACCAATCATATAGTTAGTTTGATCTATTTACTAGTGCATACCTCTGCAGAATAGGAAAATAGTGAAACACATAATATACTGGCATTGTAAATGATTTAGTTACAGTTTATTTAAATAACTATATATACATAATATATACATCTGCAACTAAATTTTTTTGGCAGCTAGTGCTCAGTCCTTCTACTGTTCCGTTAGTTGCCACTGTATCATGTTTGTTCCTTAAAATCTCCACGTGAAAGAGTAGCAGTGCCTCATGGCATTGTCTAGGTTTTCATCTCTACAAGAGCTTTCTTGAACAGAGCTACTGGGTGAGCTTGAACTGCTGATCTTTTCAGCTGAGCCCTTCACTGCTGCATCGCCAGGGCTCCTTAAGTCTACTTTTCAAGTTCTTATGCTACATGTCACAAAATAAAGTTTTACCATGGTTTCGTTCTTGGATTCGGAAGTAGTTCTTAATAGGTTTCATTTCTTTGTTTAATGTGTCAGTCATATGATTACTGATGCATAAAATCCTTTCAGAGAATACACCTATTCTCTGTCATAAAATTTAGACTATCTATTATATCTTTATCAATAGATTGGATTTTAGCACTGAAATTTCTAAAATAATTCAGTAAAGGTATAGTTTAAATAAATAAAAGATATGATGATAAATCATGCCAAAAATAATTAAAATGAGAGTCTTCCATTTTATATTCATTCATATCATGTGTGTATGTGTGTGTGTCCTAAAGTAATATAGAAATCTGGCCCATGATTCACATGTGTAAAAACATTCTTAGGCTATCACAATTTAACCCATCAAAGTTCTAATGCCTTGTTATATAAATATATATGTAATCTGTTTGCAGAAAAGTGAAAAGTAGCATATCAAATAAAGATGCTGAAATACATTTTTAATTATAAATTATCAGTTTGGGTTGAGAAAAGCTCACGATTAGAAAATCCTCATTTTAATAATGCTCATTTGAATATATTCATGTATAGGTTGACAAAGGATATTCTCTTTCATTATATTGCTTTTCCCAGGCTTGAGTTTCTCACTGTTTGGCCGTCATTGGTCTATGCAGGGGATCAGAGCCCTAATAATAGATTTTTGACAGTGAGCTCGCCTGCTACCTGCCCTACACAAACCCTCACTGTTCATGTTTGCTTCATGGCAACAAAGCAGACAGAAGGAAAATGCCAAGTGCTGAGTTTGAGGTACAGCCTTGCCTTGTCTTGACATTTCAGCAGAATAGCAGTTTATGAGATGCATAATTTTTCATCTGGGACTCCACTGCCATATTCCTCGATGCTTACAGCCAGTCGACAGACTGAAGCCAGGGCAGAGGGTGCAAGCATAGATCGGGGTCTACATCCTTTTCTTAGTATTTTAAAACCACCATTGTCCGGCAAAGAAATGCTAGAATCAAACAACCCTAAACAGCCAACAAATTCTTAGGTACCTAGATTTCATATATATTTTCCTTTTGTTCAAAATGAGAAAAAAATAAATTAGCATCAGTACCAGTTTTTGAGAAAATATTTGATAGAATTTGTAAACCGAAGGACTCTGGCAAGCATATTAAGGAAACTTACCTTTGCAGCAATGGTAATGAATTATTAAATTTCTTTCCTCCCTGTTTTTTTTTTTCATAAAGAATGATTTCAAGCTTGAAATTAATAAAAAAAATGTTCTGTTATGAAAGTAAAACTAGAGAGAATTGTGTAGCTGTTTGAGAACGGATTTAAATATTCACCGATTCATGCATATCTACTGCACTAAAAAAATCAGTGTAGGTACACGCCAGCAATGGTTTAATTTAGAACTACACATCTCTGTAAGCTTCAGAAACAGTTCACGATGTCACCGTCTCATACAGAACAATGGTACAGTACATTGGATTAATTAAAGGAGTCTTGCAGAGAACTACGTTCTCAGTATGTCAAGACTTCAGTTTTATGTTAAATATTTTCTGAAGGCCAGACCCTTAAATCTCAGGGGCTGTGCCAAGCAGTGAGCTGTGAATTTAACCGTAGGCTAACTGCTGATGATAAGGAAAAGGGCCCTAGTTGAGGCAGCTGTGAGACAGTCATTGGGTCAGGCTATCAATCGCTCGGCTCCCTGAGGAAAACGGAAAGCAGACCCAACAGTGCAAAGGGAAATCAGGAAAGGAGGGCATGACTGGAATGAGATGCCTCACCGTCTTTATCCACGTACTCGCTTCAATCCCTAAGCATCACACCAAACTGCCCAGCCTTCCTGTGACTATAAAAGCAGCACGTTTATTTCTAACATCTAGAGAAGTATCAAAATGCCACTGCCTCTCAGCAGTTGAAGATACTCAAACCTGCTGAAAGAAGACGCCTGGTTATGATAAAAAAATATAGATGAGCTTCAGTGTTTGGATATCAAAATTATTTAAATCATTTTAATGTATCGACATTTATGAACATTGGGAGAGGGAAATACTTCTATTCCAAGCTGCAACCTTTTAAAAATATGGAGCAGTGCTTTCAGTGAGGTGAAAGGTGACCAGACGTCCCGCTTTTGGCGGGACAGTCCTGATTTTTAACAATTTTTCCCGTGATCCGCGGCATTTTAAAAAGTCTCGATTTTTGGAAAGAATGCACGACAAGCTAGGGTATACGGTTTTCGGCTGCCATGTGGCTATTTAGCCAGGATATGAGTTTTATCAATGGTGTCCCGCTTTACCAATGTTAAAATCTGGTCACTGAAACATGGGGGTCTACAAACTGCTTCTTGAGTCAGAACCTGGGGAGCTTGTTAGGACAGAGGTTACTGGGTCCGTCCCCTGAGTGTGTGATACATGACACTGGGAGGCTGAACCCTGAGCACGTGCAGTGCTCTCAGGCTCCCAGATGAGGCTCTGCTGCTGCTCAGGAGATCGCACTACAAAGAGTAGACAATACTTAGTTTTATTGGATGTCTTATTTCAGTTTCTTAAAAATTAGTGTCAAATGGTTTAACCATTGAAGAATTAGAGAACTATGGTATCCTATGTATAAAATCTTTCATTGCCAAAGACCTATTTAAAGGGTTAGAGAACTGAGATGTGATACTGGGGACTACGACGCACACGAGCCAGGCCACGGTGCTTTCAATCTGCTCCTATGCCAGGCTCAGGCCGACAGTGAAGAAGGAAGACCGGAGCATTGATGCCTTTGAATGATGGTTTTGGCAAAGAACATTGGATAAGTTATGATCTTCCAAATAGAGGATGATGGTGAGAGTTAGACTCCGAAGTCGAGGGGCCAAAGGGATGCTGTCAGGTCAGCCTCAGACAGTATGCCTCTCAAAAGTTCAATTGTTGGCTTAGACAGTGTAGTTAGGACTCAGCATACCTTATTCAGTGATCAAACACCACAATTAAAAATAGTGAACAATCTACCATTTCACACATTTGTTGTTGTTAATGTATAATTTATTTACAAGCAGTCCTCAGATTATGAACAAGTTTGGTTTATGATTTTTTGGTCTTTTTATAGTTTTATTGGGGGCTCATGCAACTCATATCACAATCCATACATACATACATTGTGTCAAGCACATTTGTACATTTGTTGCCCTCATCATTCTCAAAATATTTGCTCTCCACTTAAACCTTTGGTATCAACTCCTCATTTTTCCCCTCCCACCCCGTTCTCCCTTCCCTCAGGAACTCTTGATAATTTATAAATTATTATTATTTTGTCGTATCTTACACTGTCCGACATCTCCCTTCACCTACTTTTCTGTAGTCCGTCCTCCAGGGAGGAGGTTATATGTTGATCCTTATAATCAGTTCCCGCTTTCTACCCCACCCTCCCTCCACTCTCCCAGTATCGCCACTCACACCACTGGTCCTGAAGGGATCATCTGTCCTGGATTCCCTGTGTTTCCGGTTCCTATCTGTACCAGTGTACATCCTCTGGTCTAACCAGATTTGTAACCAAAATGTGCATGGTAGTAAAAAGATATTGATATCCCTGTACTTTAAATAATTATTCTTACAATAAAATTATTCTTTGAATAAAATTTCTATATCAATATTTTAACCAGTAAATTCATAAAAGAATGGTAATTCTTACATTCATTATTACCTACAAGATAATACAAATTACAAAATAAGCTACCATGGGTATATAGAATTTGCACTTATTTCCCTCTTTGAAGTAATATATTGAATTGAATTTCTAACCCAATTATACCTTATAGCATATTTTTTATTCTTGAGCATCATGTGACCTTTTATAAGCTAAATGTACATTTATATGTTTAAACTCTCTAGCTAAATCTTTGGATATTAAATGTTTTCTTCTGTATTATAATATTGATAATTATTCAACTAAAAGTAGATCTTGAATAATATTGGAAATATATATTAATGAGAATATAGATTTTAATTTAAATAAAATATTGGTCACATATCCTTTGAAGCATATAGCTAACTTTAAAAGGTCAGAGTTTAGTATCAATTCTACTTAAATATTTAGATATAAACACTGAAAATTCTCATTCATGAATAAAAAAGTATAAGGAGTTATGCAATAGTTGTTCCATTTAAATTTATTAATACCGTTCATGCTACAAACCAAACACTTTTCAGTTGTCTAAGATAATAAGATTACTATTTTACATACATAATGTGAGCATTGTGCATTTTATTCCAACCATGGATTCTGGGTGGACACATTATTTATTATGTTATGTATACGGACACATCACGTGTGATTTTATTTGTGGAATAATCTTGTCCATCTTTAAATTTTATTGAAAGTAATATCTTCCAAGTCACCTAATTTGGAAAAGAAGTTTTCCAATCATGGGAACTAAAAAGCAACACCAATGTTTTGAATCCTTACTTTGTTTGATATACCAGAATTATTTTACATTTTAGGGAAATTCATAGGTGCAATATTTGGGACCATTCAATATACTTAAAAAAAATAACATGTGGAAACTAAGCATCTGGGAACCGATGGCCCTGAATTCAGTTTCTTCCTGGGACGTGTCTGTTGGCAGGTGGACTGGAAGACTGAGTATAATAACTTTGTGGGACAACCTGTATCTTATTCCATTTAACGGATAACTTCAGGGGAGCTTCCTTGGTTTTTCTTTATATATGAGCACATAGTTTAAAGCAGCACCAACAAGTTTAAGAAAATGCTCATGTATGTTTTGCAAATTTCAGTATATATAAACTAATATATCCTGGTCGTGATATCTGAAAATTCATATTGTCAAACTTGTGCATGCTTGTCAAGATTGGTTAGCATTTCTGAATTCCTCAGTAGTAAACATTCAAGCCTCAAAGCCTGGATAAAAACTCATGGGCATATGAAGACTTTTCAGTAGTTTAGATCTTTGTGCCTAGAAATTTACTAATCATTTTGTATGCGATTTTTTTAAAAATTACCGATGTGTGTTTACTATGGATAGGGTTATTTGACAGACTAAAAAGGACACAAATTGCCCCAGTTATATAACAGAGAATGTCACAGTCAATATTCATGCTCAAAAGTATCTCCAAAGGTGAAGTGTTTGCTATTTTTATCAATATATTGATCCAATATCTGCTAGGTGTCTAAACATAATATACTCATTAAATCCATGTAAAGTACAAATATTACTTACTCATCTGAAATTTATTCTATCGGGAGCAAAAATCTGAGTGTTCATTTCTGTGACTATTGTTAAAATTATTGTCGTATATTAACAGCATTCATACTGGAAATTTGATTAAAACAGATGAATCAAGGAAATACTCTCTAATTCATTTTTTTAAAAAGAACATATTCAGGATTTTTTTTCTTGAAGTGTAAGCATACTGGGTTTGGTTGAAAGGAAGCTATCATAAGAATAGCAATAAATAACCTTATTTTTTACTGACGTGGAGAAACTGTCGGGGAACTTGATTCTGTGACTCTGAGAACAAATGTTGGGTATCCTTCTTAATTTCTTCTTTGTAACCTTCAGTCAGTTACAAATGGGTGTGTGTTCAGACAACAGTCTCGCTGTCTTTTAGAGCAGATCCATCTTTCTCTTCACCAACAGAATCATCTCCTTTAAGACTTCAACTGAGCTTGCAAAAAGCAGTGCTTAGTGTTTCAGAGCTGCTGTCTTTTCATTAGCTCGGGAGGGAGAGAGGGACGTTGTGAAGGTACCGAGGTGAGCAAAAACTTGAGACTAGAATGCCTATGTGAAGCCCTTTCTGAAAGAGGCGCACCATCTTTAGCTCTCCTTGGTTTAGAAGCAAACAAGATATAAGGAAAATAAAAAGGACATTCTGTTATCTTATGTCCGGGATGCTGTGATTTACAAAATTTCAATCAGTATTAATTAATTTTAAAGGAGTCCAAGAGGATCAGAAGCCAAGAGTTCAGGAATATTCATATATTGCTCTCAGTCCATTTACCACACCTGGTTGAATATCGCTCTGTTTGAATTATAAAACTCCTAAAGATCAGAAACCCCCACTTATTCTTCGCCATCATCTTCTCTAAAGCCTACCAAAGTTGCTGACACAAAGCAGGCATGCAAGAGAATAATTCAATGCTTAATAACCCAGTTATGTACAATCCAGAGGTTTGGGGGATCAGACTGTCTCAATCTCTGCCAGCAATATTGATTTGCCCTTGAGCTTTGGTGACTTCATTTGGAAATATATCTACTAGGATGTAGGCCACTGTTATGAATATGCATCCACCCTACTCATCATCGATGGGAAGACTTTTGTGGTTGTCTATTGTGAAGGATAGAAAGGTCTTCATTTTGAGTGGAAACATGGTGCCAAACAGAATACTTACATAGCCCTTGTACTTATCCTTCCAGATCTGTGACTCAAATCCTAATTGATTAATGCTCAGACAGAGTTTAATTTACCTTGAAATAACCCATTAATCCTTCAAAAAGATCCAACTTTAAGTTTCATAAAAGAAAAAGGAAAGCCAAACCAAGTATTTCTGGTTTAGTTTATAGTTTATTCTGAGTAGTTAAGACAATTGAAAAAGTGACTCCAGTACTTTAATTAACATGGGATTTGAGAGTATATTTTTATCTTTATTTTAATAACACATAAAATTAAATAAGTCAGTGAATCCATGATTAGATTTCTTTGGTACTGTAGTATATTGCAAATAATGGTTACATATATGTCATTTTGCAACTATGCAAAATAATGCAGTTGAGTTAATTTGAATAGTTCATTCTCAATAGCAGCAAGAGTGTGGAAGGACTAATTTTTTTAAAATTGCAGTTGGCAGCCAAATGTCACAATTTTGCAACAAAGAGTTCCATTAATATCAGCAATTACATTATTAAGGACTTTAGGGAATTCTTGAGAATTCCCTGAATATAGAATTATATAAAAAATTCAACTCATTGATATCGCTGGTTTGTTTTCATTTTAACAAATAAAGATATAATGTACTTCTATGCACAGGCTCCTAATTTCACAGTCTAATAGAAGTATTAAATCCTACAAGAATCTACAAAAAGTTTTACAGGACTGTCCTCCATCACACCTACTACTTCCCTGGCCTCCAGTTCTGTTGGTTTGCAGTCTCTTTACAGCTATGTATGCACTCACATGGGAGAAGGAGGAGGCTGTGGACCTCCGTGAAGATGTAAAGTCTTGGAAACCCAAAGGAGAAGTTGACTGTGGCAAGTAGGATATCTATGAATTGCAATGGACTTGATGACCGTGAATTTGTTTTGGTTTTTAACCAGTGGTTCTCAACCTGTGAGTCGCGATCCTTTTGGGGGTTGAACGACCCTTTCACAAGGGTCGTCCGATTCATATCAACCCGATTCAAAATTACAGTTATGAAGTAGCAACTAAAATAATGTTATGGTTGGCAGTCACCAAAAAATGAGGAACTATATTAAACAGTGGTGGCATTGGGAAGATTGAGAACCCCTGGTCTCTACCCTCACAGGCCTCATGGTGACACGGTGGCTTGGTGGCTTGGTGGCTTCTGAGTTGTGCTGCTCAGCACCTTGTAAGCCCTTGGAAGCCATCAGCTGTTCCAAGGGGGAAGAGGAGGCTTTTACTCCGGCAAAGAGTCACCATCTCAGAAACTCCAAGGGGCAGTAGTACCCTGCCCTGCAAGGTTGGTGTCATGGAAGAGAGTTTGTTCTTTGAAACCACAAGCCTCAAAGTGCCCACTGACTAAACATTTATTTTGGTCAATTGTTATTAAAGAGAAGGTGAATATGTTTACTTTTGATAGCTTATACTTGTCTGTGTGTATTTTCAGAATTGGCTAAAGTCACTTACTTACTAATAAAACTGTGGTAGCAATATAATCTGTTGTCAATTTGAGAGGATCAAGAGTGAGAGGATGGAGTTTAGCCTGTCCTCACTTGATGACCTCATTTAGAGGCACTAAGGAGATAAATAACTCACTGGAGGTGGGACACTCGCTCATTCCCTGTGAGACATTTCAGACGAGAAGCCATATGTAGCTACTCTAATGCAGCCAGAGCCCTGGGATCTGGAGGAGCCATGTGTAGACCCCTGGCAGTGCTGAGATGCTTACAACATTACTGGTTCCACAAGACTTCCTACCCACTGGCCTGTGACCTTCCTGCATTGGATGTCATTGCATGTGTTTTGTGAGTCTGAAGAGAATTTTATAGATTGGTATTGGGACATATGGACTAATATCGGATTATGGACTTGATCTGGACTGGGCTGGGATGTTTTCTCAGTATTCAATTGCCTTTTTATATAAACCTCTTTCCTATAAACTTATGAGCGTCTCTATGAATTTGTTTCTCTATTCTACCCAAACTAACACAAATCCTTTGAGTTTTCACCTAATCATAATAACTGATATCTACGAAGTACAGCAACTTGATCAGATGAGCACAGTTAGTGGCCTCTTTTACTGAGAAAGTCACTGGCACAGCCATGTCACATAAATCCTGTAATGTCTCAGAACTGGTGTCTAGGTGGAGACAATCCTATTGAAGTCTATGCCGTCTGGCTCTTGTTATTACTCACTTAACCACAGTAGGTATGCCAGCTGCCTCTCCACCCCTGCTCATTCTATGATAATTTATGCCAGTGTGTTTTTGTAGTATTCGTAACATATTGCCAGATGAAAATATATAGAGTAACTTTTGTATTTAACATAAAAATTTTAGACTGTAAATATTATAAAAATATAGCCCTAAGATTAATCCCTGCTTTAAAAAGTCACAGTAATGACAGGCCACAATTATACTGTGAGTGGTCCAGTAAACCTCTAAGTATGTCTATTAACCCCCCTGCTTCATGCATTTCCTATTTAAGGTACTAACAAATAACCTAAGGAAACATATGGACTTTTCAAGGCAGATGCCAAAAGTTTAATGGATTAAAGTACTTCTGTGCTGAATCTTTATTCACTCTTTCCAAACATTTGGCCCTTTTGTTTCATCCAATATTAGAGTGGAATTATCAATTTCTCTATTAAATAGTAGAACATAAAAAGATAATGGAAATGAATTGGCCTAACAATAAAAGTGTGAGTAATTGAAATATATTTCTCCTTTATCTGTACCAACCCCTAGATCCTTTTTAGAGTAGCAACGTCATATACTAGATTAAGGGATGTAAATACATTTGTAGGGTAAAACAAAAGCAGATGTGTGTGTGTGTTTATTATTTTATATTATAAATCATTACCAAATGACCTTTCCTTGGTTTCAACATTTTTTTGGTAGTTTTATGGTATAATAAGGATTAACAAATTCTTGTGTGTGCTTACCATCACCAGAAGAAATTATTAAATATGTCTAGTCCTGGATCCAGAGAGAGTCTAATATTCAGTAGACCTCCGGTGAAACCCAGAGATATATGTTCTCCAAGTACCATCTCAGATGATTCTTTCTGATTCACTTGGTCTTCAAACTCCACTTAAAACAATAGTTTTGATGTGTGCTTAACATATGATATCATTTAATCATTCAATCACATTAAGAAGGATTGTGCGACTATCACCCCAGTCAATTTCAGAACACATTCTTTCTCTGACTCATTGTTCTGAGCTCTCACAGGGGACGCTGCAAATAAATGTCGGGTTTTCACTGTCATCCATGCCCTTCTGCAAACCAGGTGTTCAGAAGTTAGACTCTGGTTCCGTTTCCTCCTTGAGATTTGGATATTATTATTTACAGTCTTTGGATCACACAGGCTTGTGTGTGTCTATATTGGAGGAGGAATAAGAAGTCAAATATAAAGAATCTCATCAGCATAAAGTTTAAACATTTTGCCTAATAAATGTATGAAAGTTGAGTTTAGTTAGACTGAAACAAAAGAGTATCGTTGACAAGTTAAATGTTGGTCAATGCTTATTCTAATATTAATAATTCAAACCGATTTCGGGTTTAAATGAGTAGACGCCCACCACCAAGGTGGACCTAAAATTCTTCCTATAATACACATAAAGGGCCTGTGTTATCAGCCACTCAAAAATAATCCAGAGTGCTTTTTGTTGTTTTGTGGTTATTTTTCAAACCAGGAAGTAGATACCAATAGTCCTGCAGCATTTAACACTGCTCCTCCCCTTTAATGTTGCAGACACATCATTGTTGTTTCAGAGGATAGAGTCTAGGACATAGGCCTCTTCACTCTCTCGGTGGATGACAAGTAGTAAGGAGTAGTTGGAGGTGATGTTTAATGTTTCAGAATTGTCATCTCGAATCAACCAAGGACCTTTTGTAGATTGAGAAATTACAAGATTTCTAATATCCATCTCATGGGACTTTAGTGGCTTTAGCATTATTACATTTGTACTGAGTGTCAGAAATCAACACAAAGAAGGTAAGTAAGAATCTTCCATTTTTGTCTCTCAGAGCCCCAGAAAAGTCTGCTAGACTCTGCCAAGTGGGCTTTGAAATATGAGCTTAATTTTGCATCCACTTCTATTCCCAAGAAGGAGATTTGCCCAATCAGGGGACTAGAGAATATGCAGGAAGAAAGAAAACGAAGGAACACTTCATATCAATTTGAGGCAAAAAGCTAGAGAAAGGAGATGGAAGTGAGCGAAGTAGGAACGGTAAGGAAGCAGCAATGCAGCAACACAAATAACATTCACACTGCTATTGTGACAAAGACCAATTGACACTGTGGAAAATGGAATCGGGGTTGTGAAGGATAGTGCTATGAATCTTTCCCCCCAAATGTAGAGAAAACAGCAGATAAAGCAGCATCATGAAAGGAAGGAGATTGACAGACTCCCTGAAAAAGCAGGACTTCCTGAGGAAAGCAGCGGGATGAGAGAGGCAGCGAGTCATGAAAGAAATGGTGATAACCGGACCAGTTGTGACACGTGAGCTCACTGTCCAAGACTTACGCGCTGCGTTTAAAGAACTTTATAAGGGCTTTACATGTACGAACTCATAAAGACATGCGGAAATGAAAGAATCAACTGATTACTATGAAAATTCAGTAAAGTGACTTTTACCTAAATAGATTCTAGAAACTATTTTGAACTAAGAAAAGATACACATAAAATCAAGCTAGTGTCCAATAAGGCTCCACAACACTCGATGCCCAAAGAAAAGAATTGCACTTCTTTCTTTTTTTTAGGAGAAAAAGTCCTCACTTATCCAAGTTTTTAATTCATGTGTAAATTCTACTGGAAAATTCTCAAATATAGAATGATTCATAAAATACAACCTTCCTATTGCACTCTTTTAAAAATATTATCCAAGATATATGTACTAAACCACTGAGTGATGAATTTAAAAAGTGGTTTCTGAATTATGGTTTCTGGACAAGCAGCATGCACCACCTGGGAACTTACTAGACGCACACATTTTCAGGGCCAACCTGAATCTGAAACTCTGGGTGGGGGGGGGCGCGGGCGGGGCAGCAGTCTGTTTTAACAAGCCCTCCTGGTGATTCTTATGCCCACGAAGTTTGAGAACCACGAATTAAGTTAATCAACTTATGATATGAAATGCCACTGCATACATAGCAAGGTTTTTGACAAGTGTTATCTATATATTTAAACCTAAGTAACTCTTGAAAATGGTTTTAAAACTACATACCAGTGTCAAAAATTAACTATGAAAGAGTAGCCACAAATAATAAAATTAGAAAGCAAATCATTTAGGTTCATGCCAACTGATTATTTTAACAATAGCAATAAATGAGAAAAAGGGAGAAGCGATATATGGGTGCAGTTCACATTAAAATGATATAATTTTTTATATGTCAAATAGTTTGTCCTAAAAAGGTTCTTTATTTTCATTTTTAGATAATAAAAAGTATAGAGAGGTTGAAGACTATTTTATACAGCTTCAAAGTAACTACTATTGAAATGAAAATTTAAACAGAATGTGTAATACATACTTAACTCATTTATAGTATTCTTTAATTATCATTTTAATTTCTGAAGGTCTGTAAAAATGACCTTCTCTCATTCCTGACTGGTAGTTTTTATATTCTCTTTTTATTTCTTTATCAGTTACTTAGCAGTTTTGAATTTTATTGTCATTTTTTTCTACCTTTTGTTCTTTTTCTTTTCTTTTGTAACTTATTTTTGTTGTGTCCTTCCTTCTACTTAATATTAATTTACTACTGTTTTTCCTAGAATCTAAAATGTAGTTTAGGTAATTTATTCTAAAAATATTTTGTATCTTAAATTCAAAGTAATATTTCTTCTTCTTAAGTATTAGTTTAGCCATATTCCAGGAATAATGAACTAATTTGTCATCTCTATGATCTGTTCTCACTACAATGTAAATGTTACAAGAACAGTGATCATGTTGCCCACAAACATATCTCTTCTTTCTAGAGCAGGGCCTGAGAAATAGCAGGTCCTTTCTAAACATGTGCTGAAAGAGTGAATGTTCAAAATTAATATCCAATGGGAAAAATAGTGGCCTTATAAAGAAATGTAAAACTAATATTTTTGAAAGTCATGATAAACAGGACAGTGGTCAAATATATAAAATTTGGGGGTAACAAATTTTGAACGATTATAAAAATAATTACCATTTTATAATAATGTCTAGTGAAGATGGTTTTAGTGATAATTAGGGTAAATGATGCATGTACACTATTTTACATATGTAGTGCTTACTCTGTGTTAAGGCAACATAAACTGTCCTAGGTTATTTCTGTAACAGTAAAGCCATTGTCATGTCAGCATACTAAATTTGATCTATAAGTAAACACCAACTAAAAGCTTCAGATCAAAATTATTTATCTGCCAAATTATATTAATTGCTAAGAAATAAAATTCAACAAGGTAATCAAATTGTTGATTAAAGAAGACCATTCTAGGAATATAAGGATGGCTTGTTCATATCATTAATATAATACACTATATCAATATATCCACTGTGAAAAAGAGTTAATTATCTCAAAGGAAATGGAAAGAAACATTCTAAAACTTTTATATCAATTTTTGTTTAAAAGTCTTAGAAAGTCAAATATTGAAGAATATTCACTATTAAAATGAGGACTAGCAATCTTAATTTAAAAGTCTACATAATAGTGTTAAAGATATTTCTGTGAAAATAAAAAATAAGACAATTTATGTGTCATGAATGTTGTTTAATATTGATCTGTAAATTATATCTAGCACCTATAATATAAAATCAGTAATAAACTTATTTAGAAAATGCAATTCTTTTTGTTTGACTATTTGCTTATGCATGTAGGAAATACAAAAATAAGTCAAAATATCAGAATGAACAGATCCTGATATAACCATAGGTAGCCTTGGCATCCCGGGGATCGGCACTGGACTGCTAATGGAAGAGACCTAGAGATCCGTTCCCTGAGAGAGTCATAAAGAAATCAAAGCCGGTTGCTCTGGAGCGAGTTCAGACTCACAGTTACCCTCCCAGACAGAGTCGACCTGCTCCACAGAGTTTCCAAGTTCATCATCAACGAGATGGCCACAGGCCTTGGGTTAATGGTTAGGGAAGTCAAATGCTGCCTCTTTCTCCCAGAGTCACGATGGGCTTGAACCATTGAACTTCTTCTGATTAGCAGCTGAACTTATAACTACTACACCATCAAGGCTCTATGCTATAATGCTTACAGTCCTACAGTTGTTTTGTCACATTGGGTCATTCTGAGTGGAAATTTGGCTCAAGACCTTTGACCACAGCAAACTTAGAGACAGGCCCCCAGGGTTGTCAGAGAGTTAAGTCCTCAATTACTAGCCCCAAAGTGGACAACCCAAACGCACCCTGGGGCCTTTAAGGAAGACAGGCCTGAGAACTGCTTCCAAAAAGTCTCAGTGTTGAAAACCATGGATCATTTCTACTCTGCACCTGCAGCCTAGCCCTCCATTCTAATCGACTTCCAGGCAACCAATAAAATTAGAACAAGCAGGTGCATGTGCTGCCAAGACACAGAGGAACCCGATGGCGTGGTGATTACGTGTTCGCTGCCATCAGCAAGGCCGGCGGTGTAAAAGCACCAGCGGCTGCAGGAGAGAAAGGCAGAGCTTTAGACTCGGCTAACAGTGACAGCCGCAGAAACCAGAAGGAGCAGTTCTTCCCAGTCCTGTCCTTTCTCTAGGGTCTTGTCAGCCTGGACCAGATGGCAGTGGGTTGTGGTGCATGGTGGTTGTTATCAAGACACACACACATATACATGGTAATCAAACAGGAAAGTCTCCGATGCATTTAACCAAAGTATTCCAGTCTACCAGACCTTACACTAAGCCAAGGTCATAAAGAAAACGGCAAAAGGTAGCAGCTTCTGAAGCCTATGGTTTCAGGGCAGCATTGTCTCCATGGTGAAAAGAATATATATACATACGCTTTAGTTACTCGCTGAACACCGCCATTCACACTAGCACACATGGGAGCATGGAATACGTAGGACTGAGGGAAGTAGTTTATTGCAGCATACAAAAAGCATATTTGAATAAATGACAGGACATAATATATTCTTACAATAAAAGACCATTATTGTAACTGAAATTCATTGCAAATTAAATTATAGATTTAATATAATCATAAAACTGCAATACCTAAGACATAACAAAATTAATTTAAAGTTTAGGAGCAAGTAAAACAGGAAAAAAAAATTACAAAGTGATTTTTGAGTGATTTTTTTTCAAGCAGAAGAAGATGAGAAAGGTCATGCACAATACATTATTTAAAACAATTTTAAAATTATGATAATCAGAGCCATGGTTACTGGCAAGATAACAACAGATGAGCCACTGGAACAGAAGAGAGAACCCTAAAATATAGTCTGTATCCTCAGGGACACAACACACTGTAACAGAAATTCCTCAAAATTATTGGCAAAGTATGTTGTATGAAACAGATAATAAAAAGGGTAAATTCACTTTGTAGAAGATATCTTCACAGCCTATATCAGAACAATTCATAAATAACTTAAATAACAAGTGTCCTCAAATAAAATATTAAAGACAAATAGAAAAACAACACTATGCAAAACTTGACTGTATTTGACTACTTATAGCTAAAACTTCTGTATGTCAAACTGCCATAAATAAAAGTGAATGTTGGCTTGTTCATAATAATGCACTTGTTTTGAAACCAAGTCCACGGTTTCTCACAAAAAAACTAAACATATAACAGTTATATCCTGAGCCAAAGCTGTATAGTCCATCTACACCGACACTGAAGAAAGGGCTTTCTTGTAACGCACTCCAAGGAGATTTACAGCACGTGTATCAAGGTGTCAATCTATGAAAGCAATGTTTTGTGCTTCTTCCTTAAACTAGAGATGGAATTTTAAATTGAAAAACTATATAAGAAAAATTATTAAAATTCAATTTGTAGAAACATGCAGAATCAAGCATTGAATTAGTTTTGACTACCAAACAGGTAAAATCACTTAATGGTAATATTTACTTAAAACCATGATCATGAGGTAAAGTTTTGTTCAAATTTGGTGGTATTATAATATGGTATACATTTTAGAAAAATGTAACCATTTGTTATATATCTAAATCATTTGATTTAAAGATATTACTTAGCTTGTTATTTGTGTTGGGCTCTCTAGTTCTCTATCATATACATAGAGAGAGAGCTAGATGATAGATGATAGATAGATAGATAGATAGATATAGATAAAGATATGTTAATTTTTTGTGGAGCTTGACCTAACATATTTTAAACACATTGAGAATTTTAGGTAAAATTTCAGTAAATTCGCTTTAGAAAAATGTCCTCATTTTTTCACTTACTTGATTATATGATTGGGTATTAAATTGTGCATTAGCAATAAATTTTGACTTTTTAAAAAACCAATTGGAGTTAATT
This sequence comes from Echinops telfairi, assembly GCF_000313985.2. Taxonomy (NCBI): domain Eukaryota; kingdom Metazoa; phylum Chordata; class Mammalia; order Afrosoricida; family Tenrecidae; genus Echinops; species Echinops telfairi. The sequence goes on from NW_022104341.1 coordinate 20,815,664, forward strand.
CCACCAGTTCAGACTGGGAATCAAGCATTCTATTTAGAGGCTCTGAAAAGATAGCATAAGAGTGTGGCAAGAAAGGCCTGATTTATGGCAGACAGGGGACTGGTTTTGTCACCACAACAATGCACCTGCTCAAACAGCCATCTTAGTGCACCAGTTTTTGGTAAACAGCAGCATCCTTCTCTTGCCCCACACAACTTACTCACCTGACCTCACTCTGTGCAACTTCTTTTTTTTTCTGTGAATGAAGAGGGACATGAAGGGACAGTAATTTGACAGCATAGAAGAGGTGAAGAAAAAAAGAGGGAGGTGCTATCAGCCATCCAAATAGATTGAGTTTATAAAATGTTTCCAAGAATGCAATTGCTGATTTGACAAATGTATTGAGCATAATGGAGAGTACTTTGAAGGTGATAAGGTTGTTTGGTTAAAAAAAAAAATTAAATAGGTAGCTTTGAAAAAAAATACGTTTTGGGGGGATACCCCCTCACATTCCAAAAAAAAATTATAAAAATACCCCCTGTCAAATCTGTATATATTTGTATGTATAATTCCACTCCCCCTCCTACATCCATTCAGCTTGTGTGTTTGTCCATGTATCTGTTCATAGATCACCATTGTGGCAGGATTATGTGTATAAAACTGTTTACATCTGTTGCCTTTAACTCTTAAAAGTCTTCTTGGTGTCTTCCTTTATCTTCATCATTTTTGGTTAACCTCCCACTTAGCATGTATATCATCCCTTTAGGAAAGTTAATGCTTATCTACGTTTGAGCCCAGTGTTTGACAAACTGGGCAATATCACTCCTGAGGTGTGAGCATTCTACTGTTCCTGGGGCAGCTAAAACAGATACATATCCTTTATTCTGCATTGTGAGCTATAGTAAAATATTTTAGATTCCCAACTGGTGGTGAGTATTTTCCCCCCCAGAAATGGGATGGTATGTCCAATAAGTTCAGGGACCTATGCTGTAGTCAACAATTTAACTGCCCTTTCCCGACCACATCTCACAATCATTAAATGCTGTTTCTTTTTGTATAAACATCTGTTCTTGACTTGCAATAGTGATCTTGTGCAGGATTTGTCCTTTTTGTGACTGATTTAGGTCACTCAGAACAATGTCCTCCAATTCATCTATGTTATGAGGTATTTCTCTGGTCTCTGGCTATCCTTAACATTGCAGAGTGTTTCATTGTACACCAGTTCCTCCACTGATGGGTGTTTAGGCGATTTCCTTCCCTTGCTTTGGATCATGTTATTGTGATGGATGTAAGTGCTCATGTATCTATTCATGTTGTAGCTTCAAGCCAGCCTCACTTTCAGCAAGCAAGGTTCTGTCACCTGTGCCATGAAGGTTGTTAATACTTCGTCCAATTCTGATGTCCCATTCTTCTTCATATCATCCAGCTTCTCTGACAATTTGCTCCACATACATATTGACTAAGTATGATCAGAGGATACAACCCTGAGGCACATCATTCTTGATGTTTGTGTTTTTTTAACACTATCAATCATTTAGTTAGGTTCTTTAAAAGAAACCTAGAATACCAGTTTGTGAGGATGAATTCCATTTGTGCATGTGAAAGTAGCACACAAGTAGCCTTGGACCTGGGAAACAGCTCCAAAATGTGCACGTTCATGTTTTTCTGATCAGCTTTGCACTGATCTGTTATCTCTTATTTTGATTAGTGTCAAAGTTCTCACCTTCTTGATGTCTAAGATCACGCAGCTTCTTGAAGTAGGCATACGTGAGATATTTGGGGATGTTCACACCACTGATATCAATTGTGGTGCAAATAGCAATGATAAATTCCTGTAGCATTATACTCAGAAAAACCCTGTTGAGGGAGAGAGATCCAGTCACAAGCAGCAAGCCACTGCCCAGCTGCTTCAGTGGCACCCCCAGCCATAATCAGAATGGTCCCAGGGTGATGCTGGCATGCCCATATCCTGACATGCAGACCGAAGGGCTTTTTTTGCCTTAGCTCAACAGCTTCCACGGCACCTCTTCCAGAGAATCTTTCAATATTGCAACTGGGCGCTTGAGTTTTGTTTGTTTGTTTGTTTTTTAGTTCTTTCAGTTTCTTCCTTATTGGTTTTCTAACTCTAGGTCTTTTCACTTATCACTGTGCTATTTGACTTTACCTTCTCAAGCTGCCCCTTGAAATGTTCTATTCAGTTCTCTTACTTCATCATTTCTCCCATTTGCCTTATCTACGCTATGATTAAGAACACGTTTCCAAGTCTCTTCTGACATCCACTTTGGTCTTTTGTTTCTTTCCTGTCTTTTTAATGATCTTTTGAATTCTTCGTGATTAATGTTCTTGCTGTCTTCTGACAGCTGGCCAGGTCTTCTCTCATTAGTATTCAATGCAGCAAACCAGTTTTTGAGGTGTTCTCAAAATTCTGGTGGAATCGACTCAAGGTTGTATCTCGGCTCTCAAGGGCTTGTTTTAATGTTCTTCAACTTCAACTTGTACTTATATCTAAGCAATTGCATAACTTAAAATTAAAAACGTCAATGTCTTAAAGATTAAATATGATGAATTGTTTAAAAGCATGTAAATATATCTACCATAACCTCATGATCTATTAGTAGCTTTGCAAAAATCAGTCTTAAGAGAGTCACTATCTTATCAACAATCATTTTAATTGAAAAATAATTGAAGTTGTCATGAATTTTTTTTAATTTTATTTAGATTTATAATCAATACCCTTTGACGTAACAGTCAGTAAATCAAAAACCATATATCATTGGGTATATCTTCTGCAAAAGACTTCTTTGACAGGCTAAAAAGTAAAGGTGTCACTTTGAAAGCTAAAGTGCAATTGACTTAATCCATTGTATTTTCAATCAATCCATATGCTTATGGAATCTGGTCAATGAATAATGAAGACTGAAGAGAATTGATGCATTGGAACTATGTTGTTTCCAAAGAATATTGAATATACCATAGATTTTGGACAAAGTTTGATAGAATTGTTCTTTAGAAGCAAGGGTAATGAGACATAGTTTCACATACTTTGGACATGTTATCAGGAGAGACCAAGTATTGGAGAAGGACACGATTGATAGAGCAGAAGATCAGTTAAGAAGAAGGCCTTCAAAAAGATGGGCTGTCACAGCAATGTGCTGAAACGTGTCAATAACTTAGAATGGCACACGCTGGGTGATATTTTGTTCTCTTGTCATAAGGTCACAGAATGAACTCCACAGCACCTGGCAACAAAACAACCATTCTCTCCGCAGGACGGTAGATAGACGTATGTGCATTGGAGTATTTGTGTGTGTACAGTTAAAAATGACTGTAAATAGACGTATGTGCATTGGAGTATTTGTGTGTGTACAGTTAAAAATGATAAGCTAATAGAAAATTTTCTTGAACAAATAAAATAATTGATTGTCTGCACTACCATGATTCAGGACCTTAGACACTTCAGGCTTTTTGCAGCATTGTCACATAACAGGAAATTTTCTGTCTTTCTTAAATGATTCACCTTCTTTCCAATTATACCCATCAAATTAGCCTCATTGGGTTGTTCTCATTTCCTCTGCACAGTTTTGTAACCTTAACAGGAGAGCCACGGCAGGAAGTCTGCTGTGGGGTTAGGAATACCACCAGGTAATTCAGCATAATTGGAACACCAGTCTGTGACCTAAATCTAGGCATTGAGTTAAGTACATTGTGGAATATTTAACGAGCAGAATTCAGTCATGTGTTAACATACTACCAACAATCGTTGTAGATTTCCAGCTCTATCGTTTCACTTTCTCAAGTTTCTGATTGTCCTGCTCTGAATCACGACAAGAGTCAAATAGCAAATATAACTTCTGAAAATTGTACCCTTAAGGAGTACAGCTTTGCTATAGACTGATACATGGCTTTTGGCCCTTCTGATACTTTATTATCTGAGAAGAATCCCTGGATTTGGCAAGCTTTCATCGACATTTCAGAAACTATGCTCACTGTTGTCAAGTTGATTCTGTCTCATAGTGACCCTATAGGACAGGGTAGAACCACTTCTGGGTATTTCCCAGACTGCAGCTCTTTATGGGACTAGAAATTTCCAACTACACCTCCTCCCCATAAGCTGCTGGTGGTTTCTAGCTGGGAACATTTTGTGAACACCCCAACATATCACAGGGCTCCTTTTCTGACCCCCCAACTCTAAAATCAAATCAACGGTCTTCAGGCCAAATATGACACATAAAGATGTCCCTCCCCCCAGAAGAAGTTACTTGAGAGGGCAGCACTGAAGCTGCAGCTAGGGGAGAGGAGCATGTCTGATCAGAGCAAATCGGAGCACTTAGAGGGTGGAAGAGAGCGTGGAGCACATCCTGACCCACCAGGCCTGGAGGACGACATCCCTGCTCTGAACAGTCAATGGACAGAGCGGACTATATGGCTGATCCCACCATGAGACACGCCGTCCCGTGATGGCCCCGGGCTCTAAGGGCGACAACACTGGAGACTCAGTGTCAGGACTGGCCCAGACTGACCCTGAGACACCGGGGCAAACCACTAAAAGTGTACGGCAGAGCAACCGTGGGAGCAGAGCAGAGAGCCCTCGAGGGAGTACAAAGGACAGACTCTGGGGCCAGAGCATGGTACCCCACCAGTACTGAGCTTTTGAAGGCTCTCTCTCAACTGAAGAACTGATTTCTAGTAATGAATCAGGTCAGTATTTGAATGCTTTTGTTTTGCTCAATTTGTCTCTTAATGTCCACTATTTTTGCTTCATAATCCAGTGACAGACATATCGATGGATAGAGTTTTCCTTGTATGTGTTCTCTCTGGAGCCACTTTCTTTATCTCTTTGGCAGTGCTGACCTCCTGATTTGGTGTCTCATCTTTCAGTTTGCTCTATGTGACCAACTGCCTAATGGACCATGAGAGTGTTTACTGTCATTTATCTCATGACTCAGACTCTTACCAGAAATGCAAAAAACAAAAATAATATTTTTTTTGTCCGTTTGGTTTAACATTCTCTGTATTTAGTGTTTTTCCCCCTCAATTCTGAATAATATCTAACTACCAGCAATGGATAGGGTCTCCATGAGTCAGAATCAACTTGATGACAGGGAATTTTGAGACCAGTCATATCAGGGAGCCCTGGTGAAGTATTGCATTATGGGGTTTGTTGCTAACTGTAAAGTCAGTAATTCAAAGCCACCAGTCACTCAACAGGAGAAAGATGAGGCTGTCTCTCACTAGAAAGATTTATAGCCTCAGAAACCTTAGGAAGCAGCTCTAATCTGTCCCATAGCATCTCTCCGCCCCCCCATGCTATATTTTGTTTTGTTTTTAAATTTTTTTTAGATTTTTTAAAATTGGGGGCTCGTACAATTCTTATCATAATCCATCCATACATACATTGTGTCAAGCACATATGTACATTTGTTGCCCTCATCATTCTCAAAACATTTGCCTTCCACGATAGCCCCTAATAGTTGCTCATTTTCCCCCTTCCTCCCTCTCCCCCCTCCCCCATGAACCCTTCATAATTCATAACGTATTATAGTTTTACCATAAGTTACACTGTCCAACGCCCCCCCCCTTTTCTCTGCGGCCCCTCCCCCAGAGAAGGGGAAATATTTAGATTCTTATAATCTGTCTGTTCCCTCTTTCTTCCTGACATTCCCTTCACCCTCCAGGCCTCGCCCCTCTCACCACTGGTCCTGAAGGAGTCATCTGTCCTGGATTCCCTGTGTTTCCAGTTGCTATCTGTATCAATGTACAACCTCTGGTCTAGCCAGATTTATAAGGTAGAATTAGGATCATGATAGTGGGGGGGGGGGCATTTAAGAACTAGAGGAAAGTTATATGCTTCATCGTTTCTGCCCTGCACCCTGATTGCTCATCTCCTCCCCACAACCCTTCAGCAAGGGGATTCCAGTTGCCTACTGATGGGCTTTGAGTCTCCACTCTGCACTCACCCACCTTTACAATGATATGTTTTGTTCTTTGATGCTTGATACCTGATCCCTTCGACAGCTCGTGGTCACACATGCTGTTGTACTTCTTACATGTGTTGCTTCAGAGCAAGTTGGCCGCTTGTTTATCTTCAAGCCTTTAAGACCCCAGACGCTATATCTTTTGATAGCCTGGCATCATCAGCGTTTTTCACCACCTTTGCTTATGCACACGTTTGTCTTCAGTGATCGTATCAGGAAGGTGGGTGCCCACTGATCTGATTTTTAGTTCTTTGATGTCTGATAACTGATCCCTTCTGCACCTCGTGGTCAGACAGGCTGGTGTGCTATTTCCATGTGGGCTTTGATGCTTCTGAGCTAGATGGCCGCTTGTTTATATTCAAGCCTTTAAGACCCCAGATGCTATATCTTTTGATAGCCGGTCACCATTAGCTCTCTTCACCACATTTGCTTATGCACACTTTTTGTCTTCAGTGATTGTGTCAAGAAAGCAGGCACCCACTGATATGATTTTCCATTCTTTGATGTCTGATAACTGATTACTTCTACACCTCGTGGTCAGACAAGTTGGTGTGCTTCATCCATCCATGTGGGCTTTGATGCTTCTCAGCTAGATGGCCGCTTGTTTGTCTTCAAGCCTCTAAGACCCCAGATGCTATATCTTTTGGTAAGTAGGCACCATCTGCTTTCTTCACCACATTTGCTTATGTTCACATTTTTCTTCAGCAATCGTGTCAGGAAGGTGTGCATCCTGGAATGTCAATTTAATAGAACAACTTGTTCTTGCAATGAGTAAGTGCTTGAGTGGAGGCCCAATGTCCACCTGCTGCCCTAATAGTAAACCTATAAATATATGCACATAGATCTGTTTCCCCACCCCCTTATATAAATATATTTACATATGTACATTCCAGTCTTAAAACCTCTATCAAAATGGCTGTTTGTTGTTAGGCTCTCAAGAGCAAACATGGAAACAGGAAGATCATTTTGAAAGCTAACGTGGGGATCCAGGCAAGAGGTGATGGAAGCATTAGTCCACAGGAACTGTTGGCATGGTGGGCTACAAGGTGTGCTGCTAAACACAAGGTCAAAACCACCAGCCACTCCACAGGAGAAAGAGGAGGCTTTCTCCTCCCTTAAAGAGCGACAGTCTGGGAAGCCAGAGGGGCAGTTCTCCTCTGTCCTGTAGTCACTATGAGATAGAATTGACTCAATGCTGGTGATTTTGGTTCACTTTGTAGAACGGTGGAGTAAGAAATAGTTAATTCGGAGTATATTTCATAAATAAGTCAGTTTAAGAAGAGCTATAATCCAGGAAATAAAGAGCTAAATACATAAATCTAACATTATTAGCTTAAGGTTTCCGACTCTTTTCAGTCATTTTTATGATTGTTATAAATAAATAATTTTACTGATGGCTCCTACAGCTCTTCTAACAATCCATACATCAATTGCATCAAGCACATTTGTACATATGTTGCCTTCATCATTTTTTAAATATTTTCTTTATGTTTGAGCCCTTGGTATCAACTCCTCTTTTTTCCCCTCCCTCCTCCACCTTCCCGACCTCATGGACCACTGATAAATTATAAATTATTATTATTTTCATATCTTACACCACCTTCTGTCTCCCTTCGTCCACAATGGAACATATAATATTCCTCTAGTTCTTTATTGCTTCCTCCTCCCCACTATCATGACCCCAGTTCTACCTTACAAATCCAGCTAGACAAGAGCACGTACACTGGTACAGATAAGAGCTCTGGTCCCATGGAATCCAAGACAGATAAACCCCTCAGGAATGGCAATGGGAGTAGTGATACCATGAGGGTAGAGGGAAGGTTGAGGGAGGTTGGGGAGAAACAGGGAATCGACTCTGTAAATCTTTATGAGAAAATAGCCTTATTTTTTTCCCTTAGAGTGGCCACGTGGTTTGACCTGTTGACCTTGTAGTTTGCAACTCAATTCTTAATCCTCTTTACCAAAAATACTCTTTGTTGCCATTAACAGTATCTGACATTTAGAACCTGCAGACCCTGATAGGACAAAGTCAGGTATGCATAGCCCATCGATAAAGAAAAATTAAGACTAAACCTTGAGTCATTTCAACCTTTTAAAATCTGGAAGTGTAGGATGATCCATCAAAGGATATTGAGAGGAGAAAGCTCCGTAGATGGTGGTGTCCTGGAAGCCAACAGAAGATAGTGTTGTAAAATATCACGTGTGTCAATGTTGCTGGGCCCCAAGAAGATAAGGACTGAGAAAGATCACAACTTGGCAGCTTGGAGTTCATTTTGACCTCAGGATGAACAGCGTCAGGGCAATTGGAGGACACAAGCTTGAGGAGAATAGTACCCAGAGGGAATACAATTGAAACTGGAAGCACTTGAGATTAAATTGAAAACCTATTGGTATGGTCCACATTTGAAAGGTATTTGCCCTAGATTCCTTTTTTTTTTGAATCTAGGAAAATATTTAGGACTCAACATTATTACTTTAGTTAACTCCGTTCTTTCTTTTTACTCACTTACCTTTAAAATATATTTGATATTGTTGTTATTAGTTTTCAGTCATGGTCCCCACTCATGATGAGTCCATCATGTAACTGTGTGAAATACAGTCATGTCCCGCATCATCATCATCCCTACGTTCACCAACATGCCTGAGTCCATTGCTGCCATCCGACCTAGGAAACTGCCCTCCAGAAACACAGGGGACAACATTCTGCTATGACCTGTGACTGCAGATTCCCCAGGCTTTCCATGTGGGCTAAGTTTTATAAGTAAATCACCCACTCTTTCTTTCTGGTCTGTCTTTCTCTTGAAACTTTAACTTGTTTGCCATTAGTGGCCTGCTGATCTTTGAATCGCCATCACGTGTAGCATTGCTGCCAGCCCCACAGCAACATGGGAGTATACACAGTACAACAAACTGACAGAGTGATATGTGACACAATATCTAATTATTTCTATAATCAGCATAAATTAGTGATATGTGTCTTGAAGGTCAATGTATTTCCTTGTACTCTCTGTTATTCTTGTTCCCTGCCCCTAACGTGTCTGATGTTGAACTCTGCGAGCAATAAGACTTGTATTATTTCGGGGCAATCATGTCAAAATATACATCGTCGATCCCTGAGACTTTGATTCTAAGTGGGCCATTTTTTAAAAATACTAATACTCAGACTTTAGCCTGGGTCTTTAGAATACAGGGATCTCTAAGAAGTGGTCTCTTCACTTAAACAATCCAACAGAACATACACATTAATCCCTGATATGAAAAAAGCAATACAATAGCTATGTACAAGATCACTGCATCCACAAGGGGGACAACTCATTGTGAGCGAAGGGAAGGTTTCCTTAAAGAAGTAATGCCAGATATAAATCTTTAAGGTTTTAGCCTACAAATCACTGAAAACTCCTATTGACACCTCCTTTGCTTTAAGAAAGTTATGTTGTTGTAAGAAACGTGTGGTGTATACTCAAAAAACTTAAATAGCACTTCATCATTTCTAGAGTACTTTCATTTTCTCTTAACTGATGTAGTAAATGTCTTTACATTAATATAAAGAATTTATGGAGAAGAAAAATAAGGTTAACCGATGGGTCCACAGGAAGAGAGACAAACAACTGGCAATATTGGGAATAGATCCTTATCTTCTACATCCTATGTCCATGTTCCTTTTATGTTGCCACCGATTGCAACAAAAAATGTGGTGAATGCCAAAAGGGCATCTCCGAGACAGTTCTACTGTTTTGGGTGAGCGAGGTCTCTTTTCACTGAGAGGGTAAGGGAAGATTTTGTGGAGAAGTAGTATGTTCACCAGACCTACAGAAGGGATGACATTTCAGGGGGGAAATTGCCTTGTAGCATCCAGTGCTATGTTTTTTCTATCACTGCATGCGTTTGTGACGTCATCTGCCATCATTCCATGAGGCAACCATGGTTATGCTAACTCACTCAGACATCTACAGTTCATCAAGAACCCTCTTCCTTTTCTATCCATAGACAGTTTCCTTAGACACAGAGGCATTCCTAACTTTGAGCCAACTTCCATATATTTTTAAGAATCCTTCCACTCATGTTTTTGCTATTGTGAGTAGCATCCCTTGAGTTAGCCCCAAATTATGGCATCCCCAGGCACAATGGCATGCAATACTCCTGGTCCTATGGCATCCTTCTGACATGTTTCAAATAGGACTTTTGTATTCAATAGAGTTTTCATCAGCTAATTTTGGGGAATGTATCTTCAGACCTTTCTGCCTTGCCCATCATGGTCACTAGCCCTCTTGGAATTTATTTAACCTCAAAGCAACATGCAAACCTCCACTGACAGATAAATAGTGGCTGAGCACGAGTCTCATTGGCCAGGGATGGAACTTCGATCTCTCAATGGAAAGTGAGAAGTCGACCACTGGAACACATGTGTCTCCTTCCTCGCCTCAAACTAGTTTAGATACTCCTCATCCCAGTCCACACTTCCAATGAATCTATCATGTAGATACCATATTCAGTTTTTAATTTCCTTTTTTTAAATGATGACAATGATGTATTATTCCACCCCATGAGCAATCCCAAGCTGTTTTTGAAAAGTGTTCCACATACAATCTGTTGCAGCAGATTGACAGGCAGATGCACAGGCACAGATTGGGAATATTCTTTCTTGGAATTTGAATCTCCATCTTGGAAGAAGAAAGAGAACTCCAGACTGGTCAATTTTCCATCTCTGAAGAACTTCTCCTGTTGTGTACACTACTTGAGAAAACTCTCTTTAGGTTACTGGTTTCAAATTCCAATTCTGCCACCAAAGGGAAATATTGTCAATTAATTTAGCCCCTCTTCTTTACATTTTTTTCTGCTATTAAGTGGAGAAGATGCTAAAATTGACCAAAATAGTGTGATTTGAAGATTAGATGTGATTATACTGAAATACAGAATTACGTCCATATTTATACTGCTGTGTGGAAATGCAAGCTAACTAACTATATCCTTTTTGTACAATTTTTAAAATTAAATTCTCTCTCTCTCTGTATGTGTGTGTATGTGTGCAGTGTGTATATCTGAAAGGATATGCCCTGAAAAATCAACAATATCAACTACTCCTCTTGAAATAGGAATTGGGGTGGTTAGCTGAAGAGGGTCAATTTTTGACATGTATTTTACTTTATGTACTTGTGTGCCTTAGAACAGCTTATAGCTTCATGATTTTTATGAAATTCATACAGGCAATTCCCACAGTTCCCAGGTTCAGTAGCACTAATAGTTACGTTCAATCTGTAGTAATGAACAAACACCCATAACGCCTACTGCATTAAAAAGTCAAGGTACAATGGGCCATAATAAAAACAGGTGCTACTTTTAGGTGTGCATCAAAACATTCTTATTATTACTGTAGTATTATGTTCAAGACATTGTAATGTTTACAGAAATGCTTCCTTAATGTCTCTATGCATAGAAAGGTAGATTATGTACTGTATACTAAGGCAAACATAATTAACTGATATTGGATACAACCCCATACCTAACTGTTTAGACATATTACAAAGTTGAGTTAAAGGCAGATTAGGAATGGGACTGATTTATTATCTGGAGACATCTGCATTTTAATCATTGTATTGTGTTCATTATGAGCCATGCATAGGCGCCCTGGTGGTGCTGTAGTGGTTGGGATGGGCTGCAATCCTAAAGGTCAGCGGTTTGAATCCTCCAGCCACTCCAAGAGAGAAAGCTGTGGCTTTCTACTCCAATAAAGCTATCATCTGGACGATCCACAGGGCAGTTCTACCTTGATGGCAGTGAGCTTGAGGTGAGCCGTGCACTGTCCAACATGCGGGGTACAGTGGTCACCACTTTAGCATTCTGGTGTTCATGGAGCCACTAGTGTAACAGCAATTAGTAAATGCTCAGTGAAGCCTTTCTTTTCATCATGATCATTACTAAGGAGGATATGCTTTCAGTCCATGTATGCTCCCACTGTTGCCACCACTGTGTTCTAGTACACATGCTCCCAAGGCCTTGCATCTTAGTGGTGTGTAGCTGAGCTAAGAAGTCCCTTCAGTGGTGATAACTGAAATCTTGACATTTCAAACTCGCCAGCAGCTCCATGAGAGGAAAATGAGGCTGTCCATGCCTGTAAACGTTTACAGTATCTGAGAGGGTGTAGTGGTCATGCACTGGGGCTCAGATCTGCAGGGTCAACAGTTGGAAACTACCTGGAAGGCCTCAGGAGAAAGACCGAGCTTTCTACTCCCTAAATAATTAGAGTCTTGGAAACCACAGGGGTCACTAAGAGTCACCACTGACTCAATGGCTGTGAGTGAGTTCTTTATTGGCTACAATCAACTCAGTGACTGAGGGTTGTTTTTCGTTTTGTTTTTAATCTGAGCTAATATATATTGCATTTATTTTTCTTCTTTTAAAATATAAGCTTCTAAAGTAAAGATTACCTTAATTTGTGGTAGATGCAATTTTCTGAGCACAATAGAATTAAGTATCAATTTTCAAGCTTTGATGATAAAATTTAGAGGCTTGTTACCTTTACCATTAAACATTTCTTCCAAGTTTATTTCTACAATTCAACAGAAAAGTTGAAGATATTATTTGTGAACTTGGTGTTATATATATTTTTCATTCAACATCGCTTTATCCCCTAGAAAACTATTACTAAGCAATTGTGTTCCTGAATTGTACAGACACCAGGAAATTTGGGGGCTACAGGGTTTCAAATAATGCAAATGACATATATCAGACAAGCAAGACACCTGCATTTTAATATGTGTGAATCATGCAAGAAAGAGAATGGGTTTGAGAGTGCTGGATAAATGTCTTACAAAAAAGCAATAAACATACAAATCCTCCAGGAAAACTTTTGCAGTAACTTAATCACATATTGAAAATATCTATATTCCTAGATAAATGCAAAAGACCTTCCAATTTATAAATAGCTTACCAACTAACTCAGCCCTCTTCCCAGACTTTTTAAAGCCCTAGTTGGTAAATACACAAAAAGAAAGGATTCATACTTTAAATGTTTTACTACAACTGCACAGTCAGTATGGAGGTGTCTGTACAATATTTAAAAGTGCTATTTTGTGAGGGGGAATAGTTTAGTTTGATTAAAAATGAATACCTCTGCCATCTCTAATATATCACTTATAAATTCCTTTACTGGTACTTTGAGTTTCATATTTAGAATGATTTTAGGAGTAAGAAAATACTGAGTTTTACTGACTTGGTAGGCTTTGTTTGGCCTATGCCAAAGTATATTCTGCTATTCCTAACGAGGTCAGGAAATGACAGTCCTAAAAGGTATATCTTTGCATGAGATTATTAGCTAATTTGGCCTAAAATGGAATTTAACTCTGAAAATGTAGGTCATGACTTCAGAAAAGTCATCTGCAAATTTTTTGGTGTGTGAAGCCATTATTTTGTGTTTAATAAAAGGAATTATACCACACACGTGTCACCTCTTCAATTTTGCAGTATCACTTATAAAACATCTCTTCATATTCCCTCAAATCATTTTAAGGTTTGAAAATTTTGCATGACAATTTCTGCTCAGATATAATTTTACAACCAATCCCTCTCTTCTCTGTGCCATATGCTGCATTGACACAGAACATCTGAAAGGAAGGACTGAAGACAGGCTGTGATTCTCCTGAGAGGCGCCTCACAGTCACCAATGCCAGGTGCCCATTGATAAATAATCTGGAGAAATCCCTCACAAACTGGCCAGAAAGAGATGGAATAGCTGTGATAACATGCCTTTTCGAGTGCCAGGATGGTGCACTAATGTGCTCACCTGCTAACTAAAAAATGTTGGGGTTTCTAGTTTACTTAGAACAAGAGAGGGAAACCCATTTTGCTATTTTGTGCCTGGGGCCATTTGGATATTTATGACTTCAGTCGAGGACCATGCTGGTCAAACGCTTCATTAATGTACCCCTAATGGGATGGCTAGAACTGCTTCTTTTGGATAAGGTTTGTAATATTAGCTGGTATTGATGATTTTGTGGGCCTTATACGACCCATGGGCTGGGTGTCCCATCCCCCTCACCCCACTCTGACTTGCAGGCTCTCAGAAGGCCTGGAGCGCTACGTCTGAATGATCAGACCCTGAAACCCTGTGAAGCACAGTCTTCTTTGGACCCACATGGCGTCACCCTGAGTGAGGCATTGTGATGGCAGCTGCTTCATGTTACCTTTTTCTCAAGCAAGAATGCTTAAAATGGGTGGAGATCACTACCTGTCACTAATTTATTTACAGACTAACCTTTCTAAACAACCAAGATTTGTAGTATACTTGTTCTTATCCAAAGTTCAATTGTGCTCACCACCATGGAAAGTTTTATGATGGAATATATGTAATTATAGTATATAGCAATTTAAAAATAACTCGAGGGAGGGAACAAAGTTTTCCAGTAATTAATTATTAATGATGATCTTAAATCTGTGCTTTAAATACAGACAAAACTAGTTATAATGATCTCATTAGTGCCTTATTAAGGTTATCTATTTTAGTATTTGTCAGGAGAATTCAGGTGGAAATGAACTCCTTAACATATTTAGGAGAGATTGTTTATCATTTACTCAGTTGAAAGAAATACCATACCTGATTAATTGTTGGGCCAATAAGCAAACTAGAAGCAGCAGAATATTTATTTCCAAATAAGCGTAACTATCTCAAAAAACAATTTTAAACTTACGTACCTGAATTGTATGCCATATTTTTGTTTGATTTTATTACTCTTGGCCAAAAATAATTGTAGAATGTACAGAAAGTTGGGGAAAATGTACAGGAAAAATATTTTTTATAGGCAGTGACTGAATATTAAGTCCAATCAACACCTTTCACAGGTGTTCAAAATATGGCTTTTTAAAAGAGAAAAATGTGGTTTTTTGCCTTTGACAAAATTTGTCACTCTAAGTTCAAATTGCAGGGGGGAAAATATTTTAAAGAGAAGCTCACAAATACCCCAGACACCAGTTTGTTCTTCTAAAGAGACATGGTGATAAAGGGCAAATGAAACTAGGGCTATCAATAGCAATATAATTCATAGACAAGAGCACAGTGAGTGTGACTCATCATGGGAGCATGAAGGAAACACATTATTTAAACTGTGCAAATCCTGTGATTCAATTGATCATCAAGTGGGACCATGAGCAATAAAAATGTTTGGGACTATGATAAAATAGAACGCAGTGGTGAGCGGGTAATAAATTTACAATAGTAGATGCATGCCCTAGTACTTAATGCTCTAACCCATTGCCATTGAATTGATTCAGACTCACAGTAACCTATAGGCTTTCCCCAACAGTGAATCTTTATGGGAACACACAGCTTCAGCTTTCTCCTGCAGCATAGATGTAGATTTGAACTGCCAACCTTTCGATTAGGAGTCCAACACCTAATCCACAGCTCCACCTTGTCTCTTTATTACAATTAAGAGTGATTCCCACATTACAGAGTTGGAAGCTCACCAGGGGCTATAATCTTTAGGGACAGGTCAACAGTCTTCCTCCCCACCCCACCCCACCTCCCTGTGGAGGTGCCATGAGCTTTAATCACTGCCATCTCAGATAGCAACCAAGTATCTAACCACTGCCCCACCAGGCCTCCTCTGCTTTCACTTGCGTCTGGGGAAATGCTGCTTGTCCTTTAAAGTGCAAGCATGTGTCTCTGTGAATTCTGTAACTAAATTAGATGTTCCCTACTATGGGCTTCCAGCATACTTTGCACAGGAGACTTACCATTTTTTGTGTTGTTGCTGTTTCTATGAGATGTCCTCAAAAAGTTTGTGGAAAATGGAATGAAAGCTCATGGAAAATTTCCACAAACATTTGGAAGCCCCTCCCTCTCTATGTTCCCGAATTATCTGAAAGTCCTTTCACTACAGACATTCTCTCTGGGTCTTTTATTTTATTTTTTATTTTTATTTGTCATTGGCAAGGTCTCTCATATGCAGCAGGCCTCTCTGTAATTGTTCAGTGAATCAACATAAGAGGCAGTGATTAAGTAAAGTACAGAAATTTTCAAGACTAAAATTCATGAAATGTTGTTTATATGACTTGTATAATTAACTTTCAGTGTAAAATGATCAGGCTAGGTAATGGTTGCCCTTTAAAGAATGTCAGAAGATGAAGTTTATCTTCATACTCCTTGTTTTTACTTTCTTTTTTAGCAGAAAAATTCCCAGTGGTAACATTGCTTTTACTCTTTTGAGCCAAGAGTTGTCTCCAAATCTCACCCTTTAGCTGAAATTGCTTACATACCAAATCTCTTCAGGCCTCATAATTCGCCTGCCTGTTATCTTATCTCCCTCACAGTTCTTAAGGTTCATGTTCATGTGTAATAGTGTAAATGGAGTAGCACTGGCCTTCCACAGATTGTATGTACATTTTAATTGGATTATTTTAGAAATCTGTAATTTAATCCAAAGAACAAATTCAAATATGAGGAATGTCAGCATGTGGGACAGATATGCAAGAAGATAGAGAAGATGAAGTTGAATCACAACAGAGGTTTAAGGTGACCAATACAAGATGGTAGTGGTTCAATAGGACCCCAGGTGTCTTAGTGGTTATGACTTGGCCAGTTAACTTAGAGGTTACGTTTTTAACTTAGCAGTTCAAAACCACCAGCATCTCCACAGGAGAAGAAAGAGGCTTTCTACTTCTGTAGACAGAAATCCCTCGGGGCACTTCTATAGGGCCACCATGAGTCAGAAATGACTCAATTGAAGTGGATTTGGTGTGGTTAAATGAGAGAATTGTCTCCTGCCACTTAGGATACCAGGATTCAGTTTCTGGTCAATGCTTCTTAAGTTCAACTACCTCTCATTAGTGGAGACAGGTATGCTTCTATGTTGCTAAGCAGACTTAGGGAGCACTTTCAGACTAAGACAGATAGGAAGAGATGGCTGGCAGTCTACTTCTGAAAAGCAGCCTGTTCTCAATCAACAGCTACTAGCAACAGAAGTCCTACTAGAACATGTGATACCTTCCAGCACCATAATGACCACAAACCCTTCTTTAAGGAAGCTAGTGCCATTCTGCTATTTTTGAATTTAGATTAGTAAGTGCAGATGTCCCTGGGTGCACAACTGCTAACCCAAAGGTTGGTGATTGAATTCACCCAGCAGCACAAGAGAAGAAAGAACAAGAAATCTGCTCTGTGACGCTAACCAAACTAGCCCACTGCCAGCAAGTCTATTCTGACTCAGAGTGACCTTATATAGGACAGAGTAGAACTGTCCCCTGGGGTTTCTGAGACTATAAATCTTCATGGGAGAAGAGAGCCTCATGATTCACTTGAAGAACACAATACGGAGCAAATATATTCTGTAACATATTTGGTCACCATGGGTTGGAATCGACTTAACTGAAATGAGTCAATGGGGTACTAGTGAGTCCGTTGCCTTCTTGCCTGCATTTCTTTCCTCCTTACGTTCTTCTGGCAACAGATAATCGATTCCTGCTACATTCCAAACACTAGGCTGGAGTGAAGTAGTATAGCCCAGCCATTTATGTCACTTATAATTTGTAGAGCAATAATTGTAAACACTTAAGGAGCTAATTGCAGTTGGGACAATAGGCATGAAGAAAATTATCAGTTAAATACTCATGTTTCCAGAATTTAAGTTCATTATCCACTTAGTTAATATTTATTATATTTGCACATTACTTTTATGCAATACACATGTTATAATCTTTATGAATTAAGTTCCAAATAATGATAGTTTAGGTACAAGATCCCTCTGAATATAAGGGAATCCTCTGTTTTCTATTTTGTTGTTGCTCATCATTTTACTGGGAACTCTTACAGAGGTCATAACATTCCATAATTCCATTAGATCACACATACTTGTACAATTGCTACTACAATCAGTTTCAAAACATTTGCTTCCTTCTTGAACTCTTTGATATCAGCTCCCATTTATCCCCACCCTCCCCCCAGGAACCCTTGTGGTTATATATTATTATTATTATTAATAATATATTATTGTTATATATATGCCCTATCTTTCTCCAGCCAATATAGCCAATCACCTACAATGCTGTTATTCACTCCCCTCAAGTGGTGTTAAACATTCCTCATTGCTATCAGCTCCCCCACTTCCCCCTTCCACACACACACCCTTCTGTCTTCCTCTATCCTCAAGGAATCATTACTCCCATTGCTGTTTCTAAAGAGCCACCCATGCTGGAATTTGCATCAAACTATCTTAATTATACGTATGAACATACATAGGTCTAGCAGTATTAATAAGGTGAAAACTAAGCCTTAATAGTAAGGGGAGGAAATATTAAAGAACTAGAGCAGAGTTATGTGTTTCATCAGTGCTATACCACAACCTGAATCCCTCATCATCCCCCACCCCTAGCATGGTCCCTTTGTGGGGACTTGTCCATTTGACTTGTAGGTAGGCTTTGGGTCTCCACTTTGTCCACTCCCCTTCATATCAAATGATTGCTTGTTTTTGAACTTCTGATACCTATTCCCGTTGACCTTCTTATCACACAGCCTGGTGTGCTTCTTTCATGTGGGCTTTGTTACTTCCCTGCTTGATGGCCATTTGTTTGACTACAAGCCTTTATGACCCCAGATGCTATATTTTTTAATAGCTGACACCATCAGCTTTGTGCATAAAATGTGCATAATCACATTTGCTTATGCAACCATTTTGTCTTCAACAGTCGTGTCAGGGAGGTGAGTATCATACAGTGACACATTATTAGAAGAAACCATTCTTGTGCTTAGGTAAGATTTTAGTAGAGGCCCAAAGTCCATCTGCTTCCTTAATGAATTTATATGTATCTACATGTATAGACAGATACACCTTTATTTATATTATTATGTATTTACATATTTATATATCTATATTTATACCTATATAAAATTTTTGCTTTGTTCTTCTTTCCTCCCTTTCCTTTTGCTTTCCTCCTGCACCACTATTATGTTTACACATCTTTTACCTCTCAATAATTCCTCTTAGACACTTTTTGATTGGTCAAATCCAACCTGGAACACTACATCCTCCTCACCACCAATTTTATAACCCTCGCTATTCCCCTGCCCCTGTCATTATTGTCTCACCACTTCTCTCCCGCCCCCTCCTCACCTCCCATGCCTCCCACCCCCCACATCCCAAACTGTCAGTCACATTGCTGTCTCCATGGGGTTGCGGACCATGTCTCTCTTATATAGATAGACACTAAAAGAGGGGGACGAAAAGAGAAAGACCATCTAAATAGTTCCAAGTCTAACTAGTATCCTGACGCAGAGTACACAGACATCTCTGTTAAGTAGTGAGCAGAAGCCCAATCCCCTTTTCTTTCAGGGTTCCATCTCTCAGGGCCCACCTACCTAACAGCACTTTTACCCTCTAGTCCGAAAGACACACCTCCTCCTGGTCCCTACTGTCCTTCCTGCAGTCAGGGATGGAGTGGTCTAGTGCTCCCACCCTATCCTGTTCCACCCCTTTAGACTTTTGGTGTGGTCCCCTTGTGGATAAGACCCCACCAGTTAGGGTGAGGTGCAAATGCTGTCCCCAGTCAGAGGTCTGCAATTGGGATTCCTTGGGGCCTTCAAGGTTTTGCTGCCATCATCGGTCTATTACATTCTCCTCTTGGTTTGCCCCCACGAGTGCACATCAGACCAGCCACTCTTCCAGAACTGTATCTTCCGGGCCCTCCTCTGTAGCGCTATCATCTAGGGAGAGGACATCAGGCCACAAGCTGAGGCCAGCCCTGCAATCATCTTGGGGAACAAGCTGTTCCCCAGCAGGAACACCACCCTCAAGGATTGGCACACTGGAATGAAGTCTACGCTGGGTCCCCTTCCTGTGGAGACATAAACAATACCCTCCCCTTGGGTGGATTAGTGCCCTAGTGCCATCTGTTTCTCCCTCTATCCCTCTTTGGGTCTTAAAGGCATAGGAGAGGTGTGGGAAAGATGCCTTTCTGCACAAGTACTAACTGATTTTGGTTGTCTGTTTTTTTTATTGGTTTATTTTATTTTACTTATCCTTTTGTTTGCTTGTTTGTTTGCTGAGATATGTATCATTAGGATTGAGTGTCTGGTCTTCAACCCAAGAATTGTGCATTATGTGCATTTTCCTATAAGCCATTCTTCTGTTTGGACTTACCTCAGTGGACTCATGTTGTACTGGACCTTCTGTGCTAGCGAACTTCATTCAGCAAAGTATCCTCCAGCTCTTTCCAGATGAGGCGTTTCATCTTTTCATCACTATTTTTTAGGGATATGTAGTATTCCACTGTGTGTATATACCAGAGTTTTTAAATGCTTGTGTCTATTGATGGAAATCTAGGCTGTTTCCAATTTTTTTGTGATATTGAACTGCACAGTGATGGACATTGGAGAGCAGATGTCTGGTCATAGTCGATATCTTAATCCTTCTTGGAACTATACATTCGAGTATAAACCAACCCAAATATCAGCCAAGGCACCTAATTTTACCACAAAAACCGCATAAAAAATGTGCTGAAAACATTGACTTATACATGAGTATATATGGTATATGCCCAGCAGTATAATTGCTGAGTCATAAGGAATGTCAATTTCCAACTGTTTTAGGTATCGCCAAATTGCTTTCCACAGTGGCTGTACACATCTAAAAGATCACCGGCAGTGAATGAGAGTTCCTATTTCAATACACCCCCTCCAACATTGGTTGATCGCTGTTGTTTTGAATTGGGTTATTTGTGTAGGTGTTAGGTGGAATCTCATAGTTGTTTTAATTTGCATTTCCCGGATGGCTAATGATCTGGAACATTTTCTCATATGTTTATTGGCCATTCGGGTTTCTCCTTTGTGAATCTTCTGTTCAAATCTTTTGCCCACCTCCTCACTGGACCACTTGCTTTTCTTGTTGTAGACTTGGAGGATTCTGTAGATTTTAGTAATGAGCCCTTTATCTGATTTGCCATTACTAAATATCATTTCTCAGTCTGTGGGGTCTCTTGCTGAAGTCTTCTGAGTTCAGGTGTTTCATCATTAGTATGTCTCACCCATCTATTTTGTCTTCTTCTTAGAGTGTATCCTTCCTTAATTCTGATAGCCCAAGTATTCCCTGCACTAAGGTTCTTAGCTTTGTCCCAATTTTTTCAGTGATGGTCCCAATAGTTTTAGGTTTTACCTCAAGGTCTGTGATCCACCTTGAATTTGTTCTTGTGTATGGAATAGGTAAGGATCTTGCTTCATTCTTCTGTAGGTTGATATTCGTTTTTCCAGCACCACTTGTTAAACAGGGCATTTGCTTCCCATTTGATATTCTTGGAGCCCTTATCAAAGATCAGTTTTCTGTGTGCTGCTGTTTTTATGTCGGATTTTCTATTTTAATCCTTTGATCCAAGTATCTCTCATTATACGAGTACCATATTACTTTGATAACAGTGGCTGTAAAATACATTTTAAAATCCAATAATGCAAGCCCACCCACTTTATTCTTCTTAAGGAGTTCTCTGCCGATTCTGTACTTCTTCCATTTCCATATGAAGTTGATAGTCAGTTTTTCCATTTCTTTGAAAAAAGATGCTGATATTTGTATCAGGATTACATTGAATTTATATAGTGCCCTAGGTGGTGTTTACATCTTTAATATTGAGTCTTCTGATCCACAAGTATGGAATATTATTTCAATTTGTGAAGTTCACTTTTGGATTCTTGTATTAATGTTCTGTAGTTTTCCTTGTACTGATCTTTTGGCTTTTTTTGGCTAGGTATATCTCTAGATATTTCATTTTAAGCTTGTCTATTGTGAAGCTTGTCTATTTAAGCTTGTCTATTGTGTCTATCTAGATATTGTCACTTTAAGCTTGTCTATTGTCTACCTTCTTGATGTCTATTTCTGTAATCCTCTCAGTTGTATGTAGTAATCCAATTGATTTCTGCTTGTTGATCTTGCATCCTGCCATATCTACCATAATCCTTTATGGCTTCCAGTATTTCTATTGTAGAGCCTTTGGGGTTCTCAGTATATAAACTCATGCCTTCTGCAAATAACGATAATCTCACTTCTTCTTTCCCCAGATGTATGCTTTTGTTATCTCTCCACTGCTTTATATTATTAGCTAAGATCTCCAGGACGATGTTGAATAAAAACAGGGGAAAAGAGGTATCCTGGTTGTGTCCCCTTTTTCAGTGGGAAGTTTTCATCTTTTCTCCATTGATTGTGATTCTGTCTGTTGGTTTTTCATATATAGCTTGAATTATATTGAGGTAATTACCTTCCAATCATATCTTCTTGAGTATCTTTATTAAGAATGGGTATTGAATGTTGTCAAATGCTTTTTCTGTGTCTATTGATGTTATCATATGGATCTTGTCCTTTTTCCTTTGAATGTGATGGATGATGTTACTAGATTTTTGGATGTTAAACCATTCCTGCATCCCTGGTATGCATCCAGCTTGGTCATTTTATATACATTTGTATTCTATTGCCAAAATTGTGTTAAGGATTTTTACACTGATGTTCATTAGAGATAATCAGCCTGTACTTATCTATTCTTGTGAGATTCTTGCCTAGTTTCAGAATCAGTATTAAACTAGCTTCATAGAATGAGTTTAAAAGTTTAACATCCTCTTCTATGTTCTGAAAGAACTTGTGTAGAATTGGCATTACTCTTCCCTGAATACTTGGTAGGATTCTTCCGTGAAGGCATCTGGGTGAGAACTTTATTTAGTTGGTAGTTCTTTGATAATCTTATCTATTTCTTCTTTTGCTATGGGTTTGCTCAAGTTCTTGACAGCTATATAGATAATCTGGGGAGGGTTTGTTTTTCCAGGTATTCATCTATATCATTGGTAGTATTCATTGGCATACATTCCTTAGTAATACTGGGTAATTAGTCTTTTAATTTCCTTGAAGTCCATTGTAATTTCCCCTGTTTCATCCCTGCCAAACTACCTGTACCTCACCCCAGGATTGTTTGTATACAGTAACTTTTTCTCTATGCCCACCCCCCCCTTTTTTTTTACGCTTACCTCAGCGGACTCATATTGTGACAAGTCTCATCTTTTGTGGTAGATCTTTTCCTACTTCCCTCCTTAGATCTGTGTGGTGTATGTGTAGAATGCATTTCTGCCTTCTTTTCATCACTAGGTCAAAGTTGTCTTGCATGTTGTTATCAGTGTGCAGATTTCTAGCTAGTGTTACACTTTGCAATGATCTCATGTTTGTGCTCTTTGGGTGTTGGTCTTCTGTCCAAAGTGAGCTGCAAAGTAGTTTTTGTATGCTTTAAACATGAACAACAACATATTCTCTAAATTTTCCCTGCTCTGGGAAAACTCTTACCTCCCTATCTATTGTGATGGAGAGTTTGGTGGGGTAGAGGATTATTGGGTTACCGTTAATTTTGGGTTACTCCAACTTTCAGAAAATGCTACTCCATTCTCCTTTCTTCTTTATGGTTTCTGCTGATAAGTCTGAACATAGTCTTATCTGATTACCTTTATAGGTGACTGTATTTTTTCTCTAGCTGCTC
This sequence comes from Echinops telfairi, assembly GCF_000313985.2. Taxonomy (NCBI): domain Eukaryota; kingdom Metazoa; phylum Chordata; class Mammalia; order Afrosoricida; family Tenrecidae; genus Echinops; species Echinops telfairi. The sequence continues at coordinate 20,839,102 of NW_022104341.1, forward strand.
TTATGATAGCTTAATTTACCTCAAAGATGGATAATTTGACTACTATATGCATTTATGTGGGGTTTTTTGTTCAGTCTAAATGGTGTCTTCTGTTTCCTGGATGATCATCTGGTTCTTCTTCATTAAGTTGGGAAATTTTCTTCCAGGAATTTCCTCACTTCTTTTTGCCTTTGATTTCTTTGTTATGTCTTGCTCCAGTATCCCAATTTTTCTAATATTCATCCTCTTCATTGCATCATTTATTGTTCTCAGGTTTTCTTCAGCTTCTTTGACTATCATTTTTGATTGTCTTTCATATTTGTTGAAATCTGCTTAACTATCTGATGTAGCTGATATGATTTTCTGCCTCTTCCACCCTGTTGACAACGTCTTCTGCTTTGAAGAGATTCTGCTTCGGAAAGTGGACTCTGTCCTCTCAATTGTATCACCATTCTTCTGTCTGGATTCCCTCATATCCTGAAGAACTTCAAGTAGCCTTCTGAAAATGTCATTCTGCTGTGGGCCAACATCTACTTCTTCTATATATGTCTTTTTTAAGTTCAGGTTCTCTTCAGACACTATGCTTTATTTCTCTTGCTTTCTTGCAGTGACTGATGACCTGGGTAGTAGTTTAGAGTTTGGTGTCACTGGGGATGGTCGTTAAGTGTGAATATGACCCAGTGGATAGGACAGGCCAGGTCTATGTGCAGCTCAAGTGGTGGTCCTCTCTGGGTTGAGGTGGCTGGGATCTCAAACAGAAGGGTGGGATGCTGCCACGGGTCACTGGCTGCACTGGCTGTGTAGTTGGTTAGGGTTGTGCTGGCCAGGAGCCGCCAGCCCCTGGCCTCAGACTGCCCAGGTGTTACTAACAGAGGGGTGGGACTGGTCACTGTTTTAAGCTCCAGGCTGCATCAGTAGCCTGATCTGTGTGGGCTGGGGAGGCAAGATCCAAAGGCCACTCAAGTTCGGTAGGCAATGGTAGTAGGCAAGTTTGGTAGAGGGGGTAGTGGAGAGCCCTACAGGCACAGATCTTTAGCACACAGCAGCAGACCACTGGTGGTAAGAGAAGTAGACAGGTTGAGGGCAGCAAAAGGTAACAGATAGAGCCTGTGGGCCTCAATTGTGGTGGTGGTGGGGGGACAGGTGGTCCACCAATGGGGTGAGCAGGCCTCCAGTAGCAAGCCATGGCAGGCAGACTGATGGCAGGGAGCCACAGCAGGCATTTCAGGCTGATGTGGTCTGGACACTAAGTCATTGGCACAGTAGCTCTGCAGCATGCACAGGGGCAGCACAGATCAACACTGTGGGGAAGGTTGGCCCACACACCTATTTTCTAATGATTTTAAAATGCAGTTTTTCAATAAATAAGATAGCTCTTAGAAACAAAATGCTCAAATACCTTTTAATAATATTTAACATTTTAATATTTTTATCTGTAGTAAAAAAGGGCATGGGGTAATGTTCTGACTTCCTCTGACTTAATTAAGGAAGAGGATAATCAAATTCCACAGCAGCCCAAGGCCCATTCTTATGAGGGAGGCATCAGAAATGCCTCTACCCTCTAACCTTCTTATCAGTTCTGCTACCACCCTCCCTCAGGGGTCTCTACTTCTCCGCTGGGTTTGATAATCCATTGCAATGATCACACAAAATTCATACCACACTCACAGTTAGGAGTTTATTAGGGAAGTTAATAGGTTAATTCAGGATCAGAAATGCTCAGGACACAGCTTTGGGGAGAGGGCAGCTTCTTTCCAGCCGGCAGACAGACCATTGACCTATCAGCCACTTGTCCCCTTGGCCTTTGCCCTGTTCATGGAATGTTATAAATATTCATGGAATACTCTTTTGGTTTGCTAATGAATGCCCAGGTTGGTGGTGTAGTGGTTACTTATTGGGCTGGCATCCTTGAGGTTGGCATTTTGAAATGAAAATCTGCTCTTTCGGAGAAAGACAGGACTTTCTACTCCCATAAACAGTTACTGCTTCCTCAAAATTGGGGAGCAGAGTTTTCGTTGTGTGTTTATAGGACAGAAAGCTTCACTGAAACCTGTTCACTTTAGGGGATACTGTTGACATTTGAATTACTAGTGGCACAGCCTCCAGCAACACAGCAAGCTACCACAATACAACTGACAAACAATTCGTATAAAGAGCCTCTGAAAACTTTATGCATAGCTTCAAAACATTGTCAGACCCTGAAGGTCTAATGAATGAAAGCAGAACATTGTCAGAGATAACGCTGGAGGAAGGCCTTTTGGGTCGGAGGGCACTCAAAATATGACTGAGTATGAGCTGATTTCTCAGAGTGGAATCCACTATGGTGCCTTGAGCCAGATAAAGCTTGTGGGAGTGGAGTCTTCAGAATCTTCATTTGCTGATGGGGCATGACTCACTTAAGGAGAAACAGCTGTGAAAATCTGCTAATAATCAGAATTTATAATAATAAAAATCTGCTAATAATCAGAACTTGAAATGTGTGAACTATGAAGATGTGAAAATTGAAATTCATCAAAAATGAAATGTAACTCACAAAGATCAACATCTTAGGCTGACATGCACTGAGATTGGCCATTTTGAATCAGAAAATCATATAATTTACTATCTTGGAAATAACAATCAATAGGAATTGCATGACATCCATTATCAAAAAAGATTATGTTAAATCCATCATGAAGTACAGTGCTTGCTGTGATATCATTATATCCATCTGCCTTAAAGGAAATCTAAACAATACAACTATTATTCACATGCACAACTATTATGCACCAACTACAAAAGCTTGTGATGAAGAATTCTCTCAAGATCTGCAGCCAGAAATTGATGAAACATTCAATCAAGATGCTTTGATAATTGTTGGTGATTAAAATGCAAAAGTTGGAAATAAAGAGGAAATAACAGTAGTTGGAAAATATGGATTTGGTGGTTGAAATGAAGCTGGAAAACACATGATAGAATATAGCAAGACCAATGATTTGCTCAGAGCAAATGCCTTTTTTCAGCAATACAAAAGTCAACCATACAAATGGACTTCTCCAGATGGAACACACAGAAATCAAATTGACTACATCTGTGGGAAGACACAACGGAGAAATGCATTATCAGCAGCAAAAAACAGGCCAGAGGCTAACTGGAACAGACCATCAATTGCTCATGTGTAAGTTCAGGCTAAACCTGAAGAAAAGGAAGACAAATCCATGAGAGCCCAAATAGGACCTTGAATCTCTCCCACTTGAATTTGGAGAACATCTCAAGAACAGATTTGATGTTCTGAACACTAACCACAGAAGATTTGATGAGCTATGGGAGAACATCAAGAGCATTATTCACGAAGAATGCAAAAATTCATTAAAAAAACAAAATAGGAAGAAAAGATCAAAGTGTATGTCAGAAGAGATTGAAACTTGCTCTTAATTGTGGAATAGCTAACTCAAGCCTCCAGCTGCAACATTGATAGATTCTATGGGTAAATTATTGGATGATGCAGGCAGCTTCAAAATAAAATGAAACGAATATGCAGATTCACACTACCAAAAATAACTACGCTGCTTTCCACCATTTCAGGAGGTAGCAATTGAGCAAGAACCAATGGTGCTGGAGTAAGAAGTTGAAGCTTCACTGAAAGCATTAGCCAAGAGCAAGGCTTCAGGAATTGATGGAATACCAACTGAAATGTTTCAATAATGTGATGAAGTAGTGGAAGTATTCACTTGTCTATGCCAGGAAATTTGGAAGACAACTTCTTGGACAACTGACTGGCACAGATCTGAATTTGTACCCATCCCCAAAACAAAGGAGACCCAGCAGAATGCTCAAACTATAGAACAATATCACTGATATATGCAAGTAAAATTTTGCTGAAGATTATCCAACAATAGTTGCAGCAGTACTGTGGTACTTACATAATCTGCTGTCAACTTGAGTGAAGGGGTAGAATTTAGGCTGTCAATCATGTCCTAGCTTGATGACCTCATTTGGAGGCATTAAGGAGATAAATATCTTGCTGGAGGCGGGATACTCACTCACTCCCTCAGACATTTCTGACAAGAAGCCACATGAAGCTACCCTGATGTAGCCAAAGTCCTGGGAGCTGGAGGACTTAGCCAGTGCTAAGATGCTTCCACCGACATTGGATCCACAGACTTTCCACCCACTGGCCTATGATCTTCCTGAACTTGGCATCATTGCATGTGTTGCCTGAGTCTGAATAGGAATTTATATACTGATCCTGGGCATATGGGCTTATATGGGACTTACAGACTTGATCAGGACTGGGGTGGGATGTTTTCTTAATATACAATTTTTTTTTATAAAGCTCTTTGCTGTACACACATGAGTGTTCATGAATTTGTTCTCCAGTCTACCTAGACTAACACAAGTACATTTAAAGGGAACTACCAGAGGTTCAGACCAGGTTCAGAAGAGGATATTTAGCAAGGAATATGATTGCTGATATCACATGTATCTTGGCTGAAAACAGAAAATACTAGAAAGATATTTTCTTGTGTTTTATTGGCTGTGCCCAGTCATTTGGCTGTGTGGAATTTAACAAAGTGTGGATAACCTTGAGAAGAATGGGAATTGAAGAACACTTCATTATACTCATGAGGAACTTATACATGGATCAAGAGGCAGTTCTGTGGATGAAAAAAAAGGAATATTGCTTGGTTTCAAATCAGGAGAGATGTGTGACAGATTGGGCTCTCCTTACCATATTTATTCAATTTGTCTACTGAGCACATCATCAGAGGAGCTGGATTTTTTAAAAAAAAATTATTTTATTGGGAGCGTACAATTCTTATCACAATCCATTCATACATCCCTTGTGTCAAGCACATATGTACATTTGTTACCCTCATCATTCTCAAAACATTTGCCTTCTACTTTAGCCCTTAATATCAGCTGCTCATTTTTGCCCTCCCTCCACACTCCCCCCTCCCTCAAGAACCCTTCATAATAGGAGATATGTAGATGGCACAACCTTGCTTGCTGAAAGTGAGGACGATTTAAAGCACTTACTGATGAAAGTCAAGGATTGCAGCCTTCAGTATGGATTACAAGTCCGTGTAAGGAAGACCAAAAAAATCACACCTGGATAGATAAGTTAACATCATGATAAATGGAGAAACGGGTTGAAATTGCCAAGGATTTTATCCTGCTGGGATCCACAATGAATGCTCCTCTAAGCAGCACTCAAGAGATCAAAAGACAATTTGCATTAGGTATGTATATCTGCACAAGAAATCTTCAGGCTATTGAAAAGCAAGGATGTTACTTTGAGGACTATTGCACACATGACCCAAGCCATTTTATTTTCCATTGCCTCATTTTTATGTGAAAGCTGGACATTCAGGAAAACCAAAGAAGAATCAATGCATTTGAATTGTTCCAAAGAAGAATATTGAAAGTACCATGGAGGGATAAAAGGAAAAACCTACCCTTCTTGGAAGAAGTATGGCCAGAGTGCTCCTTAAAGGCAAGAATGGTGAGACTTCACCTTGTCTACTTGGGACATGTTATCAGAAGAAACTAGTCCCTTGAGAAGGACATCAGATTGGGTGTGAGGGGCAGTGAGGATTGCTGATAAACATACTTTTCTTAAAGAGTTAATGGTAGCAATTCTAGAGTGAAATTTGATTACTGATTCAGGTCCTTTGGTTTACATGGTCTTTTCCCTAAATAGAAATCTTAAATTTGACCAAATGATAGTGGGAAACCTGTGCTTAGCCCCTAAAACTGACAGAAAAGCCAAGCAGGCCCCAAATGGTAATCTGAACTCTCTTAGTTTGAGCTTCTTCTCGCATTTTATCCCTGAAGAGTCTTAGTGAAAACTTCAGGATAAGAGAACAAAGATTCACCAAAAGGAAGTGATTGTCCAAGTGTGCTAATTGAAAGATGGCGGGAGAAAAGGATTCAGATAGAATTTTAAGTACAATACTCTTTCATTGACAGAGCTCTTTTTTAGTGACATAGGGGAAAATATACCACCTGATCTTTCAGATGGCCAGAGACATTGTGAGATGGGATTCTAACTTCATACTTCCTCAGAATTGATAGACACCAAATCATATCTTAAGCCTCCTGATCCTTATCAAAATTGAATTGTAAACCTACTATTCCAGGTTGCCTTCAGGCTTATCCCAACTCAAAAAGAAAAAAACATTTATGTCAGTATTTGGGACACAATTTTGATAAAAAGTTGGAGTTGTCTTTTTTTTCCTTCCATTTTTTGAGTCATTTTATTAGGCGCTCATACAACTCTTATCACAATCCATACATACATCAATTGTGTAAAGCACTTTTGTACATTCATTGCCCTGGCATCAGGTCCTCATTTTTTGGAGCAAATGAATCACACTGAATAAGACTGTAGTTCCTCACTCGTCTTTGAAGGAAGAGGTGGTAATCAAACCAAACCCAAATGGTGGTTACTGAGTCAATTCCTCCTCATAGTGAGCCTTGTGATATTTGAAAGCTTTCTGTCTTTACGAGCCTGGAAAGCTTCATCTTTCTCTCATGGAGGAAATAGTGATTAGCAGCTCAATTCTTAACCCTCTACACCACCAGGGAGGGAGCCTTGGGATAGAAGTAGATGATGTAATTTTCAGTTCACATAAAACATGAAAACAGATTGAAAATCTCAGATGTCATTTAACCAGGGAGAATAAAGTGTTGAACTGAGTTCCATAGGAAGTTCATTGACACAGGATCCAAACAATGTTATTTAATCAGGTATCACTCTTGGATTCTCCCCTAATGTCTGCCTGTGCCACAAAGCTAATAGTCCACACCAGAGCATTCTGAGCACAGTGTGCTCTTTTTTCATTCCTCAATTAGTATTCTCATTTGACATGCCAAAACATGTGTACATTGCTGTCTAGGACATGTTTAGTGCCCCTGATAGTGTAGTGGTTATTCATCGGGCTGCAATGAAGAAAGCCAGCATTTGGGAGAAAGACTGGGCTTTCTACTCCCGTTAACAGTTACCATCTTGCAAATTCACCGGGAGCAGTTCTATTTGTCCTTCAGGGTTGCTTCTGAGAAGTCTTGACTCAATGGCTATCAATTTGTTTTTCTAAGCTCATGAGAATGCATCATACAGATTCTACACAGGATTTTCCTATGAATCGAGTGTTTAGAAATAAATGCATACACAAATCTGGCTAGTAAATTATTTAGCATGTTTGCCAAGATAATTAAATAGGGGAAATATAGCTATTTGAAAAAATGCTTTAAGAAGAATGCTAAGCCTATTTTACACTATACATAAAATTAATTTCACATGTATCATATACCTAAATATTCTATAAATCTAATAAAAATGGAGAAAATCTTACATCCTCCATAAAGGCAAGAATTTCTAGGACACAATGATTGAGTCATAAAAGGGAAAAAAGATAAATGAGCTTTAGTATAATTAAATTATAATACACATTAATCAATTTTGAAGTAGAAATAAAAGTCAACGCTTTAAACTATGAGAGATTAAGACATTGAATAAAGCTACAGTAACCCAGACATTGTAAAATTTAAGTAAAGGATACACAGATAAGGCAGTGGAAAAAATCGTCCTGGAAAAAAGCCATGTATCTAATTGATTTTTGACAAAGATGCCAATCTCCCTTATAAATATACTATTAAGAAAGTGAAAACACATTTTGCAGATGGAAAGAATATTTTAGAATACATATTTTTAACAAAGAGCTTGTTTCCAACATCTAACCCATTACCAGACCAGGGCTTCTTATAAATAGATCAGTGGAAAATAATAGACACCTTGTTTTATAAATTTGCCAAGATCATTCTGTCAGTAAATGATTTTTAAACAACTGTGGAAGGAACAACTGGATAGCTCACTGCCATCAAGTCCATGCTGATTGATAGTGACTCTAGGACAGAGTCGAGCTGGTAAGGAGAGTTTTTACCCTGGGTGAACCTGCCAATGGATGTGAGCTGCTGAGCCTGTGGTTAAGCCCACACCCCTCAGAAGCTCCTTGAGCAACCGGGTGAACGTGTAAACAAATGAACCTCAACATTTCCCTTGTACGTCAGAAAGATTAGAGATTTTAATGTCAGTGCTAAAACTATTAAATTCCTAAAATAAAAGTGACACCAATATAAATAAAACTAAATCCATAAACAAACTTTGAAAATTGACCTTCACACCAAAATTAATTTTTAAAATAAACTTTGAATAGGTATAAAGAAAGAAAAGGTACAATCTGGGAGAACATTTTTATAAAACAGTAATCTAATAAATATTTTATATTTAGAGCATTTTTAAAAGCCTCATTGATAAAGCAAGAAAAGCCCTTTGAAAAATGAAAAAATAAATGAAGAGGCATTTATCAAAGAAGACATGCAAACATAAATTTACTACAAGAAGAGATGCTTAACATCAGACACCACTAAAGTAATATAAATTTTAAAATCACAGTGAAATGCAACCAACCTGTGGTTTTCAGCCACCAGGACAAGTCTAAACCCTATAGTTGCGGACGTAATTCACTTTAAGAATTCAGTTGTGTTTTAAGAGCCTTTATCCGTGTAGGGCATATCTTCAACCTACTCAACCAGACAGAGCCCTAGTAGGTGATGTTTTGGACTGATAATCAAAAGGTCAGCAGCTCCTCGCTCTAGGAAAGAATGACAAGGCTTTTCATCTCTGTACAGGGTACGGTCTCAGAAGCCCACCCGGCAGCTCTTCTTTACCCTATAGGGTAGCTGTGAGTTGGACTTGATAATGAGCCATAATTTCTGAGTCACACACACACACACACACACACAGATAGACACGGGAAAACAATGGGGGGAAATTGATGTCACGTGAAGATTGCCAAGGAGCTCAGGGATATTTCTGAGGTATACAAACACACATACACACACACACACAGATAGACATGGGAAAACAGTGGGGAAAGATCTGATGTCCCGTGAAGATTGCCAAGGAACTGAGCAATGCTGGCACTACAAAAGAACCCCAGACCTATTGTGTGAAAAGTTTCCCCTCTAGTTAGTGCCCTGAATTCAGCTGTCAAGCCTCTGAAAGTATGGGGAAATAATTTTCTGCTCTTTAATCTTTATCAATAAATGCTTCAAACCCTCTTTTGTTTCAACAAGCAAGATTGTGTCACCTATATATTCTAAGTTGTTAATGAATCTTCTTCCAATTCTGATGTTACATTCTTCTTCATATAGTCCAGCTTCTTGAATGATTTTCTCCATATAAAGATGGAATAAGTATGGTGAAAGGATACAACCCTGACACATTCCTTTCCTGATTTAAAATAGTTGAATATTCTGCATAGCCAAAATACTATTTGGCCAGAAACCCAAGGAAGATTCAGAAGAGGATGTGGAGTGAGGTATACCATTGGCTAAAAGCAGATAATACCAGAAAAAATGTGTTTTATTGGCAATCCCAAAGATTCTGCTATCTGGGTGATAATAAATTATGGATAACATTTCAAAAATGAGTTTTCCAGAACTTTTAATTGTTTCATAGAATCATTGAAGTTTTCAGTCCAGATATATACAGACTGAAAGGAAAACGTTTATCATTGAAAATTTTACTATCAGAAAAGACAATCAAAACTATCTATGGATAAGTAAACATAACTAGATGCTGGTGTAGCCTGTTTGTTTATTTTCACCTTAATCTCATTGTTGAAGTATCTATCTTATTTTACCCAAAGCCATGATTTTTGGTAAAAAAATATAAAATAATGTTAAGGCCAATTTTGGTCATGTTATAAAGTCCTAATATTTACAGAAAGTTTGAGCATACAAAATAATGAGGATGGTTGGTCAGTTATTTAAGGTATGTGTTTAATATGGTTATTTTATAATTTTGTTCATTTTTCCCATTATGATCTTCCTTATATTTAATCTTCTAAATGAGTTGTTAGCCTCCAAAATAAGGAAAATATTAATATTAATTCCCAATCTTAAGCAAGAATAGGTTGAATAGCAGAGACAATGTATACTCTTTTTCATAGCATATTATAATCTTAATCACCACAGGGGTTATGGTTTTCATCATTATAAAATTGATCCCCATTATATTTTTCCAGTTATAATTGCTTTAATGGTTCAACTCTTTCAACAATAAAAAAAATAGCTACAAAGGCTTAGAAATCTCACAGCATCTTTGTTGCAGAGAATTCTAAGTGTAGAGTAGTTAAAATTGGAAGCTATTTATTTTGTAAGTTTATGGAAATCTTAGCAGATCATCTTATCTGAATTACATTCTTTTCTGAACCACATTAACATTCTTTCAGGCATTTCCCATATTATAATCTTGGTGAGTAAATGCTATTTCAAATCTCAAATAAAAGCCTTGTAGTGATTTCATGAGACAGAATTTTATCTGAGATTTAAGAATCCCTAATAACTGCATTTACAACTCCTCTATGTGATTTTTCCTCTTCATGTTTCCTAGAGAGTATGGAAAACACATTTCTGGCTTAAAAAGCTATAAGAAAAAAATCTGCAGTTTAATCTCAGTGTTAGGAAAAGGATCACAAATCCTGCTATAGTATTTTGTATTTAAGCTAGTTTCTGTAAAGGGCCCTGACATGCCCCCTGGGAGCTAAATATTGACAAGCATGTTTTGGCAATCAAAATCAAGCTTGTTGAATTAACACAGCTCAAGTCTTGCATTGACACTGCAACCCAAGACTGAGAACCCTTATCTTACCCCATTTATTTGGGCTTTATAGGTGATATGGGTACTTGAGTTAGGGATTTTCACTGTATGTTAAATGCTGCAACTGTGGATTAATTTGATGTGTGGAGATACTAGTCCTTATCATGTTCACAGTAGAAACCATAAATGAAGTATAACATTCATTGTTTTATCTCCCAGCATGGATTTAGACTGAATCTATATACCTAAGTCTGATATGATCTTCTTTATATTAGAAAATGTCCTATAATTTTCAATTCCTAAAAGGGAGGGGAAGTCAGAAGAATCATTATCTTTTATATACCTTCCAGTTAAATTAAATAGATCTCAAATCGATAATTTTTTGATATCACAATCATTGTGCTGGTAGTGATGGTTGCAACCTTCATTGAAAGCTTGTAATGTGCTTTACACAATTGATGTATATATGGGTTGTGATAAGAGTTGTATGAGCCCCTAATAAAACTATTAAAAAATAAATAAATAAAATAAAAATAAATTTCATTATTAAAAAAAAGAAAGCTTGTAATGTGTAGATTCTATGGTGGGCATTTTTTTACATTCATTTTCTTATTTAAATTTCTGTGAGAGGTCTCCTTTCACATATAAGGAAACTGAGACTCAAAAATAATTAAGGAATATTTCTGACCACTTTTAATATTTCCTAAAGCCTCCCTTGCTTTCTTTTCAATAGATAAACATACAGGCAGGGGTCATGGGCTGGTATATCTGTCTTGCGTATATATTTTAAGTCTAGCTACTTTTAAGGTAATGGGTCTTCCCTTGTAATTAAAAAAAAAAATCCATCAAGCATCTCTTCCCAGGCAAATGTGACAAGATTTTGTCTCAGGTGCTTTGGACATGGTATCAGGAGAGATCAGGCCCTGGAGAAGGACATCATGCTTCGTAGAGGGGCAGTGACAAAGAAAACTTTTGACAAAATGGATTGGCACAGTGGCTGCAACCCTGAGCTCCAACACAAGAGCAATAGCGCGGACACCGCAGGGGTGGCTGGTGTTCACTTGTGCTGTGCACACAGTCGCTGTGAGTTGGAAGCCTCGGCACGACACCCAGTGTCATTTCCTCTCCTACGTCTTCAACTTTGCCCTGGTTTATACCACCCCCCTTTAATTCTCAAATATTTTTTGGTTGATTTGAGAATGTTTCTTTGAACTGTATTACTATGGAGATACTTATTTTTGCTCTCCTTCTCAGCCAAGTGTCTACATTATCTTCATACCCATCCTGTTCTATCTTTATTCCATAGCAATGATAAAGCACTTCCCAAGTTACAGAGACAGGGGCCACAGCGACGCAGAATCATGAGTAACATTTATTAAATACCAACTAAGTGCCAGGCAGGACTCTAATTGCGCAAAACTGCATTTAATTGGCATCCATACATATTATCTATTAGGTCAGCGTTATTGCTGTTCATACCATTTTATAGATGAGGAAACCAAGGCACAGAAAGCTGAAGCAACTTCTTCAAAGTAACATAGATTCCAAATGCTTTCAAACTGATTTCAAACTGCTTTCAAAACTAATGAGACATTGCACTCTCTCTGTTGTAGCCAAACAGAGATAAACAAACAACTAAGTGCAATTGAATTGTATAGGAACTGTGAGAGGCTTTGTGCAGGAATGGCACAGAGGAGGCATAAGGAGTACAGCTTTCCACACTCCAGGGCAGTTTATTTTTGAGCTGAGATTCACAAATATGGTTTAGGGGAGGGGGGACAGCGAAACAACACCATGAGCATTCTAAGTAAAGACAGCAGCATGAAGAAGGAATCTTTATATCGTTCATTTTACTCAGCTCCAATTTTTAGCCATCTACAAGGCACATTGGTGGCGTAGAGAGCTGCACAGTGAGCTGCTCGCCACAAGGTCAGCAGTTTGCCCCACCAGCTGCTCCAAGGGAGAAAGATAAGGTTGTGGACATCCGCAAAGATTTCGAGTCCCTGAAACCCAAAGTGCCATTGCTCTTCTGTCTAATAGGGTCCTTTGAGTTTGGAGAGACAGGACGGCAATTAGATTAAGGGGTCTAGCTGCTAGTCCCTGCCCTCAAGAAGCTTGTGTTTCAGTAGGGAGAGAGAAAGCCATATGATAAATATGTAACGTGAGTGTAAAACTAAGGATTTAAGGGGGAGTGAATCAGGGAGGGCAGAGAGTGCCAGTATGGGGACTATGTGTGGCAATGAAAGGTACTGAAGATGGTCTCACTGAGAAGATAAGCTCTGAAAGAGGCTGGAATGGATGTGGAAGCGAAGGAGGGAACATTCCAAGCCAAAAGAACAGCAAGCAAAAAGGCTTTTATTCCAGGTTTATGGAAGAGCAATAAGGGCATCAATGCTGAAGCATATGGAAAGGTCAAGATGCTAAGAGATTATATCAGAGTGTGATTAAACTCATGGGGATCCATCCACACCAGTTTTCAATTTTAGTCTGAATATAAGAATACGAGGACATTGAAGAGTCCATGATAGGAAGAGTGTCATGATAGGAATTCTTAACAAAGTCAATGTGGCTTCTCTGATAATTCATTAATGAAGGCAAATGTAAAAGCTGTTGTTTTAGAAGGAATGTGAAGGAATATGTTATGGAGATTATGTGATAAAAGTCTGTATATATCTTAAGGTAAAGCCACTAGTATTTACTGATAAATTGAATGGATTGTATACAAAGAGGAGTTGAGGATAGTTACAGGGTTTGGGGCTGAAAAAAATTGTATGGACGTTGCATTAAACTGAATTGACTGCTAGTCAACCAACTAGGGTTTGCAGTGAACGTCGAGAGTTCTGTTGAACTTGGGACATGAGCTACTGTGGAGAGGTTGAGGAGACAGTTGTATATACAAATCTAAAGTACAAAAGAAATCAGTGTTAAATATGTATATTTAGGAGTCAACAACATAGAAAATATATTCAGAGAAAGAATCCAAGAGAGTGTCGGTAGAAAAGGGAACTAAGGACTATGTCCTGAAGCAGTCAACCATTCGGAGGTCTCAGGAAAATCAGCTACGATGGAAATGGAAGCAGAGAAAATGGCAATGTTGTTCCTTCTACAAAGCCCCTTTGAACACCTGCTACAATGTACTAGCTTTCAGATTGGAAACATAAAACAAGAAATGTGTTAGTCTGGGTAGACTGGAGAAACAAAATTCATAGACAATCATATGTGTATAAGAAAGAGGTTTATATACAAGAGCAATTGCATATTGAGAAAACATCCCAGCCCAGTCCAGATCAAGTCCTTAAGTCTGATATTAGCCCATATGTCTGATACCAATCTGTAACGTCCTCTTCAGACTCATGAAACACATGCAATGACACAGAGTGCAGGAAGATAACAGAGCAGTGGGTGGGAAGTCTTGTAGACCCAGTGACGGTAGAACCACGTGTCTTCTCCAGAGGGATGTCTCATAGGAACTGGGGAGAGAGAGAGAGTGTCTCCTGCCTCCAAGGAGGAAATACAGGAGTTCCCAGAATCCACAGAAGAAGGTCATGCCCACACAGAGCCCTCATTGACTATGACCTGATTGACAGCCTGGACTCTACCCCTTCACTCTGGATCCTAAAATTGACATCAGATTATGTAACTACCACATTTATCCTGGCCTTATATAGGTTACACTTTAAAACAAGAGATGTGTGCATACATTACTATCATTCAAGATGTTGTTCCCTGTGATGCTAGTGAGGAAAAGAGAATTGTGAATGGTACAGGGATGCTCCAAAAGAATGCACTATTTGGTATGGACCTTATGGTAATGGTAATTGAAGAAATGCAAGAACATCTCAGCAGTGGAAACACCAATGTAAATGACACGGAGTGTGAACAAGTGAGAAGCCCTGGAGAAACACCGTGTCGTTCAAGGTTTAGGAGTTATGGGGTGAGAACAGCAGGATGATACGAAGCACTGACCAGCTGGTGACCTCGGTGCCGCCACCTGTGCGTTGAGTATAATAGCAAAGGAATCAGATTTCATAAGGGATAAATGAGATAATGCACATCAAGTGCCTGGTCTAGCGCTGCTTCTCAATTCTTTGAATTTAACTTCTGAAATAAAGGCATACCCTTCAGAAATAGCTATCTTCAGAAGTAATTTTGAAAGAGCCTTCGCAACCTATTTTCCTTCAATTAAATAGCCATTTGGCACACATTCCATTCTAATTTTCTTTCCCCTTTTGGGAAGTTAGGAAATACGCACCGATTCTTTCACCTTTGTCTTCTTTTATCTCTTTTTTCTAGAGGATTATCATGTCATCTGCCTAGCAAGTACCGTTGAGCATATTCCCTCTTATTTGTATACTTGGATTTCAAAAATATGTTTGAATATATATGATTTTAAATGCATATACTTAAAGAAAATATAATCCTAAAGTTCATATAGTCTAAAGTTAAGAGTAAGTTCTCAGAGCATAGATGCACCACAAAATTTTCCTTCCCTTTCTCTTCCTTTACCTTTTTTTTTAATGACCCATTTCAAGTTCTAATTCCACAAGCTTCATAGAAAAAGACCTCAATTTTTATGAATGGCTGTTTCTCATGGGAAAGTCAAACTTCTTAATCTGTCCTTCTAGATCAGGTCTCCATGGTCTAGAAATAATCTACCTACTATTCAAACTGTCTGCCTTTCAATGGTTACTTTCCAGTGTTTATTTCATAAATCCTTAATATGTCTGAAGTTTGGAATGCTTTTGTTCCACTTAGCTGATTCTTACCCTTTTAGTAATCACCTTCTCCAAGTACAAGCTGGACCTTAACAGTTCTCTGGATTTCTTTGGTACTGAAGCCCATACAATACCCACTTCTATGGAGTCGATTCCAACACATAGACACCCATTTAGTGTAGGGACTTAAAGTATATATATGAATTTCATATACTGTTGCATATTTTAATTTCAGGGTGAATATAGGGCTTATAAAAAAAAAGCATTCATTTTTTTCCCCCAACAAACTCAGGGACAAGGGAACAACTTGAGATCTAAAATTGATGGTGAGACGGCTGTAGAATGCCTGGTGGGGTTTAATTAAGTGCAATACAGCCCAGAGGAAGTCAGAGAGCCAAATGAAGTTTGAACATGCTAATGGGAGAGAGGGAAAGAAGGAAATCAAAGAAAGAAATAGGAGGCAAAAGACATGTGTAGAGGTATAAACATAGGTATGTAGTTATGTAACTATATAATGATAGGGATATAGGTCTATGTATATAATTTATATGTTAAATATTAAGGTATGAGACAAACATTTGGCCTCTACTCAAGTCCTTCCTCAATGCAAGAACACTTTGTTCTAACAATCTGGCATTTTGTGATGCTCATCTTCACAACATGATCACTGAAGACAAAATGGGTGCATAAACTAATGTGGTGGAGAAAGCTGATGGTGTCCGGCTTTTACAAGATGTAACGTCTGGAGTCTTAAAGGCTTGAAGCTAAACAAGCTGTCATCTAGCAGGGAAGCAACAAAGCCCACATGGAAGAAGCACACCCACCTGTGTGATCATGAGGGATCACTATGATCAGGTATTGTGCATCAGAAGACCCCAAACAAACAACCATTTTGATGAAAACAAGGGCGGTCCAAACGAAGACCCAAAGCCCATCTGCAGACAACTGGACATCCTCTCACAGAAGGGTCACAAGGAAGGGACAAGCCAGCCTGATGAAGTATAGCACCGATGAAACACACAACAGTCCTTAACTTCTTTAATGCTTCCTCCCCTCACTATTACCACCCCAGTTGTACCTTACAAATCTGACTAGACTGGAGCACGTACACTGATACAGATAAGCGCTCTCAACACAGGGAATCCAGGACAGATAAACCCCTCCGGGACAATAATGGGAGTAGCAATTCCATGAGGGAAGGGAATATTGGAGGAGAAAGCGGAGAAAGGGGGAAATGATTGCAATGATCAATGTATAACAATCCCTCCTTTCCCTCCAGTGGGATGAACAACAGAAATGTGGGTGAAGGGAGACAGTGGACAGTGTAAGATATGAAAATAAAAATAAATTTACAATTTTTAGAGGGTTCATGAGGCTGGGAGGTTATGGGAGGAAGGGAGAAAAAGAGGAGCTACTACCAAGGGCTCAAGTAGAAAGAAGAGGTTTCAAAAATGATGACAGCAACATATGTACATGTGTGCTTGATACAGTTGATGTATGGATTGTTATAAGAGCTGTAAGAACACCAAATAAAATGACTTATAAAGAAATAAATAAAAATATTATAGTTTATCGTAACAGATTAAAGTAAAAATGAAAATTGTCAGGGTAACTGCCCTAACACATCATTACGGGTCCAGTAGGTGCAATTGTACAGCGATAATAAGTAAAGATTATAGTAAAGTCATAGAGTGCATGAGAGATAGAAGTGAGAGAGAAATAATGGAGTCAGACACATTTCATTATAGCAATGCTCACCTCAGCCTCACTTGGTGGTCCACGTGGAGAGAGGGAAGGGAAGGAAGACAAGGATGGGAGAGGAGAAGGGGAGCCGATGAGAGGCCAAGGAAGGAGCTGAGAGAGAGGGTGCTCTTTATTAACCCTGCCTATATGCCTCTGGGGGGAGTGTGCAGCACACGAATTACAGGTAAAGACATACATCACAGGAAGGGGTTGCACTATAGGTTAAGCAGCAATGAGGGGGACAATCTAGGGGTAGACACGCAATAGGAAGAGGAGGGATTGTGGGTATCCATGTGACAAGATGGGCAGAATCAGGATGACAGCCTAACTTGATGTCACTGAGCAGGTTTGATCTGTTCTCTGCATCTCCATAGGAGCCATTATCAGTTGGGTGTGAACCCCACCTACAGGAACCAAGCTAATGGTCGCCAGCCTCAGGGAGAAGCAGCCCATTGTCCCCAGCAGCAGGGAGCAGGGCCACCTGTGGTGGGAGGAGACAGCAGTGTGGCAGCTGACTGCCTCAAAGGAAGTAACTGTCACCATTAGCTGCAAGCAGTGTCCATATTTGGGGGAGATGACTTGGAAGAAACCTTTCTGTTTTCCACAGAAAATCTTTTTTTTTAAAGGAAAGATTTTCCCAATTTTGTTTTGTTGAGAGCATACATAGTAAAACGTAGTTTTTTCATTTACAATCTAGTGATGCTGATTACATTCTCTCATCTGTACCACCATATCCCCTCACTCATTAACAAACTCATTATCCACAAAGTCTCTATCTAATCTTTCAAGTATGTATTGTAAAATTGATCCCACATAGACTGGTGTCAAAATAGCCTAATTCTCAGGCAGGCTAACTTTAAGACAACTTCAGTGTATATTTTTGAGTGAAGAAGAAAAATTTTAATATCATTCCAGGTTACTGTGTATATCTCTGTGATACAACACCGAAACTTGACAAATGGTAGTTTCACCAGTATTTTCCTTTTTAAATACTACTGCATTAAAATAAATTGGACTCTTTCACTTATAATGTATTTTTAGTAACAACACTTGGAAGATGTTGGTTTACTAAGTAGTGCATTATACATTACTTCTAAATGTTGGCATATGACATTATTCAAAAAGTTCACGTGTTAATGTCACCATCTATCTCAACTGTAGAGGAGCTGGTGGCAGGAAAGTGTTCTCCATAATCCTAATGCATGCATAATAATTTACATTTTGTCATGGCAATGAACACTGCCAGTTGTTTATTTGAAGTAACAGGCAGTTTTGAGAACTTGTCTGCCAAATGAGTATGTTTAACTAGCCATCACCTGCTTGCTACTCATTCTTCAACACAACAGTGTGAATAAGGTGGGCAGGCCAACTCTCAGCTCTATCCCACAAGAGCTTTTTGCAACTATACTATCACATTTGGGTCTGCAGCAAATCACATTAAATATCCCTCCCAATTTGTCACATACACTACTTAAATGATGTGTACTCTAGGATCAAAGACTCCATAAAATTAATGACTTTTACCACTTTGACTACTTTCTTACGATTCTAATATTCCTTTTGATTTTGTTGAAAACCCAATGAATTTTAATTTTAAGAATGTTTAACTTCCATAAATTTATTTAGATGTATTCTCTTTGTTATTGACTTGTAGCTTCATTCTATTATGGCCAATTTAGATGCTTTTAGATTTCAATTTTTTAAAATCTTACTGAAATTTACTTTGTGTCTAAAAATAGTCTACTAAAAAGATATGTGCAATGAAGTAGCATGTACCATGCTACTGAGTGGTAGGTTCTATGTCTGTTAAGTTCAAATGGTTAATATTATTCAGGATTCTGTTTCTTTATTCCCATTTTAAATGGTTCTATCCATCATCAAAAGGTGGAGCATAGAATGTCCTTCTCTATCTCATAATAAATTTCACTTAAAACTTATTGTTATATATTAACATTGCCACTCCTGTTCACTTTTATTGCAGTTTTCTTGTAATGTCACATATCTCCACTCCCACTTTTAATCTATTTACGTACCTGTGCATAAGGTGAGCCCCTTTTCATATAGACATATTATATTTGTAGTCTAGTGTACTCCTGTTTCTTGTCTAGAATACATGTTTAAGTTATATTCACTGCAATTAGTTATCAGCAGAGAAATATTTACATCAAACATTTTGTTAAACATTCCCTCTACCCCTTCTCTCCTGATGAGATTGATGGCTTGTTTGTTCTCTTATGCTTTTTGTTTGCTATTATTATTATTTTTGGGGTGTCTGTGTCGGTCGGGGTTGATAAGAGAAGTAAATCCAGAGACACTCATCTATGTGTATAGGAAAGAGCTTTATATTAAAGAGTAATTGTGTTTTAAGAAGACATCCCAGCCTAGTCCAGATCAAGTCCATAAATCTGATATTAGCCCATATGTCTGATACCAGTCTATAAATTCCTCTTCAGCCTCATGCAACACATGCTATGATGCTGAATGCAGGAAGAGCACAGTGGAAAGTCTTGTGGATCCAGTGGTGGTGGAAGCATCCCAGCGCTGGTGTAGGTCTCCATATGATTTCTCCATTTCCAGGGCTCTGGCTGAGATTAGCGTGGCTCCATGTGTCTTGTCAGCAGGGAGATGAGGCAGAGAGTCTGTGTGCAGCACCTCCAAGAAAGGAAGACAGGAATTCCCCAGAATTCTCAGAAGGCTATGCCCACACAAAGGCATTATTGGCTATGAGGTGATTGACAGGCGAGACTCCACCCCTTTGCTTAAATTGACAGGAGATTATGTAACTGCCACAGCAGGGGTACTTTCTATTACCAAATCACTCAGAATCCCTTTAACATCTGAAAGTTCCCTTATATAAATACCAATTATCTCCATTTTATTTTTATGTTACTGTCAATTATAATTATGTTGCCCAGATCCCCCATTTCATTGTAAAGTTATTTTATTATATGTCTGAAGGTGGTTGTTTAGTGTCAACCCTTCTGATTGTTGGGCTGGGAACATGTTCTCTTTCTAGAGAACTCCATTTAATATTTCTGGTTGATAGTTATTTTCTTTCAAGGCTTTGTATATGTCACCCATTGCTTTTTTGCCTGCATAGTTAATGGTGAGAAATCCGCACTTAATCTTATTGATGCTGTGACATTTCCCTTATCTCTTGCAGCTGGGAAAAGTCTTTCTTTATCTTTGTGCCTGGCAAGTTTGATTGTAATATATCTTGGGGTGTTTCTCTTAGGGTTTAACCTATATGGATCTCATTGAGCATCTTGGATAATAATCTAATCTCCAGATTTGGGAATTTTTTCTATGCTTATTTCTTCAAAAATATCTTCTTGACTTCATTTCTACTCTTCTCTTTATGAAATTCCTATGCTGCATATATTATTTCTCATTATGATGTCTCACAGAGCCCTTATGTCCTGTTCATTTTTTCCCAATTGGTCTTCAAACTGAGTAATCTCAGAGTCTTTTTTGTCTAGTTCACTGATTCTTCTGATTCCTCCTCCTTCCATAGTTTCCTACTTCTTTATTCTTTAAAGGTGCTTTATATTTCTGTTATTTGATTACTAAGCTTTGGAATTTCTAGTTGCATTTTATTTAAAGTTTCTATCTCTTTATTAAATTCCTTGATTTTTAAATTTTAGTTCTTCTATAATTTCCCCCATGTTTTCCTTTATCCCACCGAGAAAATTAATATCAGTTTTTGGATGTCTTTGTCTAGCATCTCATAGCAATAAGTGCCTGAAATATTAGGTTTATCTTTCACTGGTGAGTAAACAGAACACCTCCACTCCCCTAAAGGGTCACGAACTTCCATATCTCTCAAAATTCCGTTTAAACGTTTCCTTTTGTCTTTCTGCTCATCAGTTCTAAGTGGTCAGAATGTGTTCTGAGAGACTGCCTCTCTGCTGGTACTGCTGACAGTGTCTCTAAACTGAGAGGAACCTACTGATGACTTCCCTTGATTTCTACTGATTCCCCCCACCCCAAACTCCCAGTGGCACAGATTTGGAGAAACTGGATGGTTGCACGGCATAGAGTGCCGTTGGTTTGAAGCATCCCATCCATGCCTGCTACTGCCTGAGGGCTGTTGATGGGCCTGCTGCAATCCCTCAGCTGCACTCCTGGAGCCAGACTGTTCATTCTTGCACCGGCTTCCCAAGCGGCACCATCCTTGAAGGGAAAATTGACAAATGGCCATAGACATGATTAGCTAGCAAAGAGATCTTCACTAAGCTCCTGAGACCTCAAAATCATAACATCACACTTCTGCAATAAATTAAAATGCTCTCAAGTAAACATTTTTAGTAATTATTTAAATAGAGGATGTTTCAGATTAAATGTTCTGCTACCACCATTTTATGAAGAATACTTTCATTACAGATCTTTTATATATTTCTTATTCTTATTTCCATATCTTATTTCTTCTGTTAGTACAGAATACTATCATATACGTTTCATCATAAAACATACAGAAGTCTTAAAACTAAATATTTAGAAACCAATGTAGCTAGTTATAAAACCATAATTATAAGAAACTGTTCTTGTATAACAAGAAGTCTTCACATCTGTCATCCAGTGTTTTAATGCCTATAGTACTTATTAGCTGACTATTTCTATTATTACCACTCTACAAGCAACTGCCATTCTTGAAACTGATTGATGTTTAGGAATAAAGCACACTTATTATATGTTGCCAGCTTCAGAGGAGCAATCTTATAGCATCCAGTGCTTTTTGAGAAATGATGATACCTTATATTTCTGGAACTAATCACTGCTGAAGAAAGTAAAAGGGTGAAAACATACTTTTTCCTTCCTGTAAAGATCTTTCATTGCATTATATGCCATTCAACTATAACATGATGACAGTGTTTTATCTGCCAACAATGACAGTGGTGAAAGGTAACATTATGTATATGTAGAGAAAAGCGTACATATCTATCTGTATATACCAGTGTCCATATCTCCCAATTTCACTCTGGCTAAGCTATCCTACACCGATAACAAAATTAAAAGTTCTTAATTCAATTTTTTTCTAAGACAAATTTATTTATTCTTTTTTAAAGAAAATCATTTTATTGGGGGCTCGTACACCTCTTATCACAATCCATAC
>NW_022104341.1:20862744-20875977 GCF_000313985.2 Echinops telfairi
GCACCCTGTCTGGCTCGTCTCCTCCCAGACCCCTCTGCAAGGGGATCTCCAGTGGCCTACTAATGGGCTTTGTGTCTCCACTCTGCATTCCCCGCCTCATTCGCTATGGTAAGATTTTTTTGTTCTGATGATGCCTAATACCTGATCCTTTCGGCACCTTGTGATTGCACAGGCTGGTGTGCTTCTTCCATGTGGGCTTTGTTGCATGGTCCTCACTGGAAACATCAGAACCCATGTTGCTGTACAGTCATCAAGTTCTGAAGCTATAGTAAAGAAGATGTGCTAATATAATATGTGTCATACTTTTACGATTTCCAAGCATGATCAGAATATCATTTGATTCTCAGCACAAAATTAAAAGACATGTGGTGCTTAATCATTTAAAAATAAAATTGTGGGTTACTGTTAAGAGGGAAGTCGAAATAATACCAAAGTCTTATTATTTTAAAGTCCATACAGAAGAGCCATACTAGTGAAAGGCTTAAGCACTTGACCGCTAACCAAATACCATATATACTTGAGAATAAGCCAAGTTTTTCAGCACAATTTTATTGCAGTTTTTGTTGTAAAATTAGGTACTTCAGGTGATATTTGGATTGGCTTATACTACAGTACATACGGTAATACAAATTAAAACCTCACACATTGACTCCATGGGAGAAAAACTAGTAATCTGTTTTCTCACAGATTATAGACAAGAAGACCCTTTTTCAATTATTGTCATCAAATTGATGATAAATTATAGCCATGCTAAAAGACAAAATACAATGTCCCCATGGGTTTCTAAGACCAGCAATTTTTATGGGAGTAGTAAGCCTTATTTTTCTCCAGTGGTTCAGTTAGTGGTTTTGAACAACTTACTTCGTGGTTAGCAGCCTAGCATGTAACCAATTACATTGCCAAAACTTCTCAGAAATCCCTTTATGGAAGTTTTACTCAATGTCACTCAACAACAATATATTTTTTGATTGGAGAAATTTTTGGTCAACTCTTTGCATTGGTCAACATATTCACAACCTTCTTCAACTCTTGGCCACTACTTAATAACAAATAAAACATTTACAGAATCCCAAGGTTGTATTATGTGACAGACACACCATTTATAAATAGGCTAGCTTCAGGTTGCTAATAAACTCAGATATTTTCCAATCAGATGACATCTGGCACTTGTCAAAAACTCAGTTATTATTGTCTGCAAAAATGTATCAAAGCAAATAATAAAATGTTTGAGTCATCTTGACTCCCTTTACCCATTTATTCTATCTAATGCCTAGATCCTATATAGGCCATCTCTAATTATAGCTTTACATTTCCCCTAATTCTCTACCACTGTAGTTTTGCCTTAGTCCCAGCATTCATACTTACAGGTTGGATTCTCCAATGACTTGTTGATCATTTCTTCCCTTTCATCTCTATTTGATCCTTTGAAGCACCACCACCATATATAAAGCTTAAAGTACCATGTCATCTTGAGACCATTCTGCTCCAAATTTCATAAACCCTCTGACTCCTTTCAGAAAAGGTTCTTCACCCTTAATGTGGTTCCTTATTTGATTTCCCATAAGAGCCATGACTATGACAAGAGTCTGAACGTAAGTGTTTATTTGGAAGTCAGTCTTAAGAAACCAGTAGGAGGGATGAGAGAGCTTGAGACAAGGAAGAAGTAACAGCCAATGTAAGGAAGTGTTATGAGATGACATTTGTGAACTACTGAGAAATACACAGATCTCATTGAATCATCCATGTGAAGGATAGAAAACTAGTATTTACTCACTCCCATCAATAGCTGCTTTTGTATTGACCCTGTCAGCATTAGCACCCCTACACTTCCATGGGTACCATTCCACGAACCAAGTGGACTCTAGGAGTTGGAATTGATTCAGTGGCAAAGGTTAAGTGCTTGCTTGGCTTACTACAAGGTCAGTGGCTGGAAGCTAGTAGCAGTGCTGTGAGAGAAACAGACATGGAAATATGTTCCTGTATTGATTATTCACAGTCATCTGATCATATAAAATGGAGTAGAACTGCCCCTATAGGCTTTTGAGGCTACAAAGCCTCAACTTTCACCTGTAGTGTGGGTTTGAACGGTTGACTTGGTGGCTAGCAGACCAAAGCGTAACCCACTATGCCACATGAGGTAGTTTATTATGCCAACCTGGCTGATAAACACATGTGGGGTTAATTGAAGGGTGGAGGGATAAATGGCTTGGTGAGCCTTGCCTTTCGAGTTCTCAGGTCTCTTGCTTTCTGATGGTTGGACCAGGGTGCAGCTGCCTTAGCCAGTTCCCTGCTTCAGCCAGCAAGGCTCACTTCCTGCAAGACATCCCTGAGGAGAAGCCACATGGACCTACCCCAGTGTAGCCCTGGGTGCTGAAGCAGCCTCACGGAGACCTCTGCCAGCGATGAGATGCTTACACACTCACTGATTCGGCTTTCCTCCTGCAGTCAGCATTAGTGTGTGTGTTTTGTGAGATTGAGGAGGACTTTGTGGATTGGGGTTGGACATCAGGGTTAATGTTGGATTGATAGGCTTGGGCAGCACTGGGTTGGGATGTTTTCTTGATGTGCACTTAACCTTTATATAAAACTCTCTCTTATATATATGAGTTTCTGTGGATTTGTTTTTCTAAAGTACCCAGATTTACACACCACGAGAGATTAGAGACTATGACATCTAGTGGGGCCATTCTACTGCTTTTTAAATCAGAATTGACTTGATGGCACAAAATAACAGTAGTAGGATTTTGAATTCCTTAGGTGGTGTAAATAGTTAAGCATGTGGCTCAGCTTCTAATTAAGGGATTGATGGTTTATGTCCATCTGGATGCATCTTGGAAGAAAATCTTGTCTATGTATTTCTGAAAGATCACTGCCATTGAAAGCCTACTGAGCACAATTCCACTATACTAGGAAACAGGAACTTAATGTGTTCATAGCGAACATGGGATTGAAAGTTGCAAAATGCTTGACAGCCATATGAGGTGGATCTTGCCATCGTGGGATTGGTCTGAACTCTTATGCAGCTATTCCATAGTAGTTTCTATTAGAAGGTTTAAGATGGAATGTGATGTAGGTCACTAGTGGTTCCTGCCACACTCTTCATATAGCATTTTTTGTCCACCTTTCTTAATCCATGTTTATTCTAAGCCTGAATATATACCTGTTGTTCCAAGTGTTTTCAGACCTATGAACTTCCACTCATAGTTTTCTCTGTTTGTGATGACCATCTCTCCCTTATCTGCTTTGTAGATAAAGGACCACTTAGCACTGCATAGGCAACTCTTTCTTTATCCTTTCAATGACAACACACTCTGCCATATCTTCTTCTGAACATCCATGGGCATTTGCTCAGGTTTGTAATGGTTCCATTATAACTTATTGTGATAAGTCATTTATGTTTTCCTTCAGTGAGATTACAGTCTTGATCAAGACAGACATGATGTCTAATTTATTCTTATATCATCAGTTCCAATTCAATAGCTACTTCATAGTTAATATTCAGTATATGTTTATTGATTAATGTATGGAAATATTTGAATAATTTAAATACAAAGTTTGAATTTATTAAATGATTTACTTTAAAGTTACATTTTTTTTCATTTGCAGTTTAAATGGAAGAAATTCTGGGAAGATATTTACATTCATGCTACATGTAGTCTTTATTAAATAGTAAAAAATATAATATATGCTCTGAATAATAATTCCTAATTTACAAAGATATCATTTATGAAAATAAAATACATAATTAAAGTTATATCATTTGAAATTATATTTATTTTCTAATAAGATATCAGATATGGAGATTCATAAATAGCATTACATGTTTTTCATATCACTCAATTATATTGCTTTGTAAAAAAATTTCATTCTACCCTTTGTTCAACGTATTTATAATTGTTCTATGCTTTTTCCCTCTCTTTTGAAAAGCCAAATGTTTCTTTCATGAACTATCTCAGAGTTTTTCTTTGCATTTTAGGGAATTAAATATACATCCCTCACAATACTATCACACTCCTGATTTTTACTCATTTTTGAAGTTGCGATTTCAAGTTGTTGGTGGGAAGGGAGGACACAGGATGATCAGAGGAAAGGTGTATGTATTTCAAGTCTGGGGCATGTATCTACAGATAAAGTGCATGGTTATGCATGGTAAGTTCCCATTGGTCATAGATTTTAGACTTTTAAAACGGAAGAATATTAAATTAAATCATCTCTAGTTGTTTGGTCCTTCATCCCAGGAAATGAGTATCTGAGGAAAGGAAAGGTAATTTAAAGATGGTTAGAGTACTCAGCAACTAACCAAAAGCTTAGCCAAACCTCCCTAGCTACTCAGAGAGCAAATGATATGCTCGTCAGCTTCTGTGACAATCTTTTCCTTGGAAATCCTGTGGGGAAGTTCGACTCTGCTCTGCTAGGGTCCTGTGCCTTGGAATGAACTCCATTGCAAAGGGGTTGGTGGGGTTTGTATTGCTCCGTTTGCTGTGAGGATTGGGTGAGTTGACAGGTGTGTACCGCATTTACAATGGATTTTGGCACACAGCATGGGCTTTGTGAGCATATACACGTATACTTATGGAACTCTGGCTTTATTCTTGGCAACTTTATTCCCTAAAAGGTTTGGATTCCATTGTGGTCGTTGAAAAAGTGGATATAGGAGACAACACATATGTTTTATTTATAGAAGCTCAAACATGGTGCCTTTCATTTACAATTTGATGTTCAGGCAGGCTCTGAAATCTCTGAATCAGTCAAGATAAATGTGCCTTCTAACTTAAGCCAATGTCGGTGGTGTTGATGAGCAGCATTTCCCAGGGTGTTCACGTCAAACTGCCCATCCTACCTTCCGATTGCCAGCGCCCCACGCCAAGTGCTCTGGCTTCAAACCTTGATTTTTAGCTTTTGTGGCTGGTCCTTTTGATGTACTCTTATCCAATGAGGTCTTTTCTTTGTGTCTGGGTGAATCATCTGAAGTAGAAAGTGTTGAAATAAATGGCTTATGACATGTATAGTGTTGAAATAAACGTTTACTTTAACACTTCATGAGTCATGAGCCCTTTATTTTAACACGTTTCACTTGAAGTGTTTAAATAATAGGTTTTATACAGGGATGTGTCATTTACTCTGTTTAATATAAAAGTGAATATGTAAATACATCCATCTATATAATCTGGATTTTACACCCTTTGACTGCCAACCAGTTTGGTTATCATCGTTTTTGGAGGAACCTGAAATGAAATGTTCTTCTCTTTAATTTTCACTTGATAAGTAACATGGTGATGCATAAGCTTATTGGACATCACTCCGTATATGGAGAAATTATAAAACATTTTCCCCAGAAAACTGAAAAATTGCCAACAAAGACTAGAGCTGACAGTGATAAGCTTTCATAACTACAGTAGTTTTTACTAGAAAATGTCAAGATTTTGCATTTAGGACTAATAATAAATTGTTTCAGGATTATTTTTATTTATAGATATAAATATACGTGTATACACACACACAGAACTTCTAGTATAATCCCTAGAT
Organism: Echinops telfairi; assembly: GCF_000313985.2. Classification (NCBI taxonomy): domain Eukaryota; kingdom Metazoa; phylum Chordata; class Mammalia; order Afrosoricida; family Tenrecidae; genus Echinops; species Echinops telfairi. The sequence goes on from NW_022104341.1 coordinate 20,868,271, forward strand.
CCAGAAGATATATACAAAGAGTTATGGTCAAAGGGAAGCATTGTAGAAACGAGTACTGGTTTGGAAGGAAACAGAATGGGTGGAACCTGATATCTTTCCATTACTTTTACAAAAGTGAAGGTATCTAACCATTTTTAGCAAGAAAAGCAATAAATCTTGGGAAATTTGTGAGACTTAAATGAATTGGCCAATATCTCTAATGCCATCCTTTGCACATAATAGGCTATTCAATACATTTTATATAATTTATTAATAGGAAATAACAATTAATAAAAGGAGTTATAAATTCTATATTTAAAAAAAAGAAGGAAGCTAGGGGGCATGGTTGTTAGAGCTGGGCTACTAACTGCAAGGTCAGCAGATCGAAACCACCAACTCTTCCACGTGGAACAAAGACAAGGCTTCCTACTCCCTCAGTTTTAGAGTCTTTAAGACTCACAGGTGAGTTCTATCCTGTCCTACAGGATCATCTGAGTCAGCGTTGACTCTATGACAATGACTCAATTTAAAACAAAACAAAATAAGCACCTACTCCTGATATTTACAAGTTTGAGTGTTGATTTTTACTAGATAGCATAGATAAACACAGCAGATGGAATCCCCGTTTTTTATACAGAACTTTAAAAATGTTAATTTTTTTGTTTTGCAATAATTTTAGATTTGCAGAAAAGTTGCACATGTAATATAGAGAGCTCCTCCATACTTACCACTACATTTTCTACTATTTTTACTCTTAGATGCTTAATTTAAAATTTTAACACAATGGTGTCTTAGCATCTTTGCATGTGGTTCAGTGAATTACATAATGTAGCCCTTTTGATCATGCATGGTATTGTGACTCTCCAAAATTGATTGTGTAGCCTATGTAAATAGGTGCTTGTGTCACACCAATGGAATTAAACAATTTGCTAATAATATAAAGTAAAAGTGTGAATACCTTATGTAAAATATACATTTTAAAAAGTTTTAGAAAAATGGAATCAAAAGATAATTGAATTTTTCCATGAGCTCTTTGAAGGTGTGCAGAACACATGGGGGCAGGGTGGTATCATAAAAATCAGATATATGAAACCTTAAGAAGGGGCTTGGTCAGTTTTGCCCATCTGCTAGACTTAAAGGGAGTCAATCTATGAGACATAAGATGAGACCTCTCTACTAATTAGAAGAGCCCAGGAGCTGAATGTGCCCTTGAGAACTAGGCTCATTACATTAAGAGCTTCCTCGATCAAACAGAAAGAGTGAAGCCGTGGCAGCAGAACTGGGAAACTGGGTGTGAGACGATGGATCCAGCAGATGCCGTGCAGACCACCTTTGCGCGGCAGGCTCACTAGCACCGGTGATACCTCCAGGCACTTGGTGAAAGTGGACCCAGTAAATTCACAGAGCTTAGTTTACAGGCTGGGCTTATTGATGGAGAAGGGTGCCCTTTACAAAACCAAAAAGTTTTGTAAAACTTGCCAGTGGAGGGTTGAGGCCAGGCCATGGAATTGAGGGGCAGAAGGAGAGCAAGAGATGGCTGATAAGCTGTTCTAACCAAAGAACTGTTTCCTGAGTCATTGCTGATCCTGAATTGTAGCCCATTAAACTAAAACCCTCTACTAACTCAGAGTAACCCTACAGGACAGAATAGATCTGCCCTTGTGGGTTTTTCAGATTCTCACTGTTTGTAGGAGTAGAAAGCCTCGTCTTTCTCTCATGGAGCAATTGGTGGTTTCTAATTGCTGACCAGATGGGTAGTAGTTCAATGCACAACCCACGAGTTCCCTAATAAAACTCCCAGTGGAGGGTTTGGTCTGTGAGCTCTGGGTCTCCATCGCAACAAAGGTTGACCCTGCAGAGAGACGGAGAGTGCCTGCAGGTGACGGAGGGCCGGTGTTGGAATTGCGGAATTGGTAGAAAGTTTGGAGTGGGAGGTATGTTTGACCTCCAGCTCATATGAATCAATCTTCAGCGGATGATTTTGATTTATAATTTTGATTACCTTCCTGCTTCATGAAATGAGAAGACAAGGTGTGATCTATTATACCATTTTTATAGTGCTTAATCGTTCTGAGTGTGGGGAATTAGCAAAACACAAACATTATGTGTGGCATAAGCGTGAGAAGGACAGAAATTTTGAGTGATAAATTCAGAGAACAGATACTGACTAAGGGCTAAAAGTTAGAAAAGATCTTCGTTCTCCTGAAGACCTGTCATTTTTCTCTATATAAAACATCTCCCTGAAGAATCTAAATTCACGGAAAGAGTTAACTGAGACATGAAAGGGAAAATGTTTGCTTTTGCTTTTGGGGACTAAGCAATCTTTTGCGAAAGAATTAAAATTCAAGAAGTAAAAATGCTCAAGAAAGAATACAAATACTAGCATTCGTTTTCCATTTGACATTTCCCAATGTCTATAAATGCTATTGATTTCAAATCCTGAATTATTTCACGTCTGAACACGCCTTGTAGAATTATTACAGTGCTGTTAGTGTGGGCTTGTAATCATTGATTGCAACATTATACTCTCCATAAATGTGCCATTGTGAATAATTAAACTTGTTAGCATTTTGTTTGCCTACTTCCTTTACAGTTTTAGCCCTTTTTGGCAACCACAAATATGTTTCTCTCGTTTAGTTTGTGCCAGATATGAGAAATCTATCATTTTCTCCTGAAACTTTTAACTACTTACCCATCTTTAAATTTCAGATTTCAAGCACAGCATAGTAAAAAGGCTGCATATATTAAATCAGAACTCTGGTTGTTTTCTGGTTTGTATACGCTGGAGTTTATAAATAAACGATCTTGTGCAACACAAACAGGAGAGTTTTTTCCTGCCAGTGACTGCCTGTGAGCTGTGAGTGTGCCGTTGCTCACACCTTCATTCTTATTGCCTTGGGTAAAACAAACAGCAGTGTTTCAAGAAAGGTGTACCTTGTGACCGCTGGCCCTATTTACACCGGGCTGCAGATGTACTTGAACATATTTGAAAGACCATTACCATCTAATATGATTTCTTTTGGCTTCTGCACAATTACAAAGACTCTCTGAGCTCCGTTGAGGAAACAATATATGTGACAGTTTGGGCCAAGGTTACTGAAGCGTCTCACCCCTTTGGACATGGAAACCGTGATCTACTCATCCTGCTATAACTGGATGGAGCACATCTGTGATACCAAATGCCCAACTCTGAATGATCCAATGCTCTTTGGAATGATTATGCACAATTGAAGCATTTGGATGGTGAAACATGTAGGGCAACAAAATAAACTGAATGAGCATCGATGAATGAGAAGAACATATGCATCTTTTTCTGCTTAAATATGTGCAGTCGATGTTTATTATGTGTCCGTTTCCCACCAAGTTGGTCCTGATAATATGTTTCTCTCCTTTGCATGTATGCAGGAGTTAACTGAATGCAATTTGGCAGTGAGTTAAGTCATCCAGGCTTGCACACTTGCCAATTCAGGCTAAAAACCATGCCAATCAACAAAGTAACGACCTCAATTTGACAAGAGCCTGAAATTTAATCAGAAAACATAAAAGATTGGAAAAATAGCAAATAGAGGAAGGCTATTTCATTACAAACCCATCATAGCCCTGACATCATCTATAAGCCAGAAATTCTTGCAAGATTCAGCTGGGAGGATAAGTTCATGATTACAAGGTTTTAATACGAACAACACCCTGGAGCGCTTGCACTCTGGCTTTGGACAGGTGCTCAAGGACCAATGTGGGCATAAAGCGCAGAAACAGAAACTCCCATTATATGTTAAAAATATTTATGATCAGTTGAAGACATTTTGAAAATTGGGCCCTTGGGTCCTTCCTTAGTAGAACAATCAGCTAAGGGCCAAACTGCCTTTATGCCTCTCCGAAGTTGTGCCTTTCTAAATAAAGTAGAGCTTCTCATGCCTGACAAATTCCAAACCAAAATCAAAACCTTTACTGATGGATTGACTCCAACTTATAGGTCAGAGCAGAACTGTTCCATAGGGTTTCCCAGGCTGTAATTTTTCCAGAAGCAGACAACCAGAGATTTCTTCTGCACAGTAGTTGGTGGGCTGGAACCACCAACATTCTGGGTAGTAGCTGAGCACTTAACCATTGTGCTATCAGGGCTCCTTCCGACCAATCCAAAGGGTATGATTTGAGAGTATAATCAAACCATAGTATCTGCTTTTATAATTGTATCATTGTTGTACACCATGTGCTCTTCTTCCTGATAACCAGTGATTTATTATTGACAGCATATGTGTACACTTGTTCATGGATTAAGAGGCAGTTGTGCAAAAGAACAAGGGAATAGTACATGGCGTTACGTCAGGAAAGGTGTGTATCAGGGCTGTATCCTCTCACCGTTATTTTTCAATCTGTATGATGAGCAAACCAACAGAGGATTATAAGAAGAGTGCTGCATCAAGATAAGAGGAAGGCTTATAACAAACTACGGTTGTGCAGACGACACAACTTTGCTTGCTAAAAGCGAGGATGTGAAGTACTCGCGGATGAGGATCGATTGGCTGCACAAGACCCCTTCAAGTGTCGTGAAGCAAGGGTGTTAACTTGAGGACTGAATGCACTTGCCCCAAGTGATGACGTTTTCAACTGCCTTCCTGTAAGTGAAAGTTTGACATTAAATAATAAAGGCAAAAGAAAAATGGATATACTTGAATTTTGGTGTTGGTGGGGAACATTTAGAGTACCATCAACTGCTAAAAGAGCAAGCCAGTCTGTCTGTAAGAAAAACCACCAGAATGCCTCTCAGAGGCAAACATATTAACATGTCTTCTTATATACTTTGGACATGGTATTAGGAGACACCAGTCTCGGGAGAAGGACATCATACTTAGTACATTAGAGGAGTAGGGAAAAAAGAGGAAGACCCTCCACAAGAGGTGTTGACACAGTGGCTGTAATGATGGGCTTGCACATGTGAAAAGTTGTGAGGAGATCAAAGGACCAGGATCAGGCAGCGTTTTATTCTCTTGTCCGTAGGGTCGCTGTAAGTCAGAATCAGAGCGAGGGCGCCAGACGATAGGACGCATTGTGTTACAGGTTATATAGGTTGTTATTAGTTGCTATCAACTTGGCCATCTCAGGGCAATCTTGTGTCTAACAGAATTAAATGTTGCCCAGCCCTGTATCATGTTCATGATCGTTGATATATGTGACTTCTGGCCTCCATAACTATGGGGAGTAGACCTATCTTTGTTAAAAATATGCCCTTGTGATATTTGGTCTAGCAGCTGTGGGTAACCGAGATGAAATCTGAAACATTTTACGTTTTATTTATTAATGTTCCCTTCAAATATTCCATTGTCCTAGAAATATATGCTAAAATGACTTGCCCCCATTATTGAATTGATTGGGCATGTGCACCAAATTTAAATTTATGTGGGGAGGGGCAGCCCTTGTGGCATAGTGAATTACATGAAAAGTCAGCAGTTTAAAACCCCCAGCTTTTACAGATGAGGCTTTCTACTCCTGTAAAGAGTTACCGTCTCTGGACGCTCCAAGGAGCAGTCCCATAAGGTTACAATGACTGTGAATCAACTAAATGCAGTGGGTTTGGATTTCAGACACATGAGGCACTATTTCTAGGCCTTGTTATGTTCATGGATCAAATATGAATCCTAATGCGTTGCCTTGATTACTGTACATTTGTAGCAAGTGCTGACATAAATTAGAATCCTTCATTTTATTTTCATGATTATTTGGACTATTTTAGATCTTCTGTGTTTTCATCTAACAATTCAAATCAACTTACCAACTGCTTCAAGGAAAGCTTCTTGGAATCTTAATTTGGCTTGTGTTGAATCGAGGAGCTCTGGCGGCGTGGTGGTTCCATGTTGGGCTGCTAACCACAAGATCTGCACTTTCAAACCACCAGCCACTCAGCAGGAAAAAGACAAGGCACCCTCCTCCCTTCAAGAGTTACTGTCTTGGAAAACCATGGGGCGGGGGGGGATTCTACCCTGTCTGTCAGGATAGTTTTAAGTTGGAATCAACTCAATATTAGTGAGTTTATGTCCAATTTACATAAGTCATTTTTGGGAGAACTAACAGGTTGGTTCCACAATCAATGCTTATGAAGGCAAATGTCAAGAAATCCAACAATGATTTGCACTGGGAAAGTCTGTAACAAATGCCTCTTTAGAATGTTAAATACACATATTTCACTTTAAGGACTAAGGTGTGCCTGACACAGCCAAGGTATTTTCTCCCCTCATATGCATGGACAGTGAATAAGGAAGACAGGAGAATAATTGATTCATTTAAATTATGGTGTTGGTGAACTATGCTGAATATGTCATGGTATGCAAGAAGAACAAACAACTTTGTCTTAGAAAAAGAAAAGTGAAGATGTTCCTTAATGTGAGGATGGTGAGACTCTAGCTCATGAGCTTTGGACATATTATCTAGAGGGCCCAGTCCCTGGAAGAGTACATCAAGCCCGATGCAGTAGAGGTCCAGCAGATGGAGACAGGCCCACAGTGAGACTGGTTGATAGATACCATGGTTAAAACATGGGCTCAATTATAACAGCAATTGTGATGATGGCCATAGGATCCAACAGTGTTTCATTCTGTTGTGAATAGGGTTGCTATGAGTCCGCACAGATTCATCCAAACCTAAAAAGAGCAAAACATCTTAATAGAAGTGATTCTTCCAGTCCACGATTATGTCATATCTCTTCATTTGTGCAAGTTTACTTAACTTTTAAGGTTGCACCAACAGACAAGTCAGACTGAACAGCAGATTTGCACATTGCAATGTGTCATTTGATTTATTGATGGCTGCTTCCATGAGCACGGACTGTGACTTCAGGCAAACTTAAATCTTTGACAACGTAATCATAGCTCCACTTATCATAAGGTTGTTGTCTGTTGGTCCAGTTGTGAAGATTTAGGCTTTCTTCACATTGAGTTGAAAACCATACTCCGGGTGGAAGTCTTTGATTTTCCTTAGCAAGTGCTGCAAGTCTTCCTCATCTTCAGCAAACCAAGTTGTCCTCTGCATAATGCAGGTTGCTAATAGCCTTTCTCCACTCCTGGTGCTGCTTTCTTCTGCACAGAGTCAAGCTTCTCTAACTATTTGGCCTGCATGCTAACTGAGGCAGCGTGGTGAAAGGATACAGCCCTCACAGGCACTTTTCCTGATTGTGAGACATGCGTGTCCCTTATTCTGCTGGAGATACTGATCTTGTCTGTGTCCAGGTTCTGCCTAAGCAGAATGAAGGGCTCTTGAGTTCCCATTCTTTTCAAGGTCACTTATAATCTGTGATCTACACAGCCTTTACACAGTTAGCAAAACAAACATGTTCTGGTAGTCTCAGCTTTCAGCTAAAATGATTTTATGTCAGCAATGACACTCCTCATTTTACCCCTCACTCCCCGCTCCCCCATCCCTCATGAACCCTTGATAATTTATAAATTATTATTTTGTCATATCTTGCCCTGTACCAGTGTACATCCTCTGGTCTAGCCAGAGAGTGGGGAGGGGGAGGAGGAAGCATTTAGGAACTAGAGGAAAGTTGTATTTTTCAATGTTGCTACATCGCACCCTAACTGGCTTGTCTCCTCCCCAAATCCCTTCTGTAAGGGGATGTCCAGTGGCCTACAAATGGGCTTGGGGTCTCCCCCCCGCCCCGCACTCCCCCCCTCATTCACTATGGTAAGATTTTTTGTTCTGATGATGCCTTATACCTGATCCCTTCAACACCTC
>NW_022104341.1:20877200-20878567 GCF_000313985.2 Echinops telfairi
CTTAACCTTTCTTTTTTTCCTCAGGAATAGTTTTTAGTTTCAACAGAGAGCTTACATATCTTTTAAGTTTCATCTTATTTTGTTGCATTTTTGCTTATTAAATGGTATATTAAATTTTGATTATCTGATTACCTTATTGGAAGTGCATGTGTGTATGTCTGATTTTTGTGTCTTAACTTTGTCTCCTACAACTTTGTTAAATTATCATTGTTTTTGGTAGATCTTTATTAATCACATAGGTTTTCTACACCCAGTGACAACAATTTTATTTTTTCCTTTTCAACCTATTTTTCTTTCATTTGTTTTTATTCCTTTGTTGTTCTGGCTAAGACTTCTAGCACACTGTTGTATAAATATGCTAACTTTGTTCCCAATGTTAAAGGGAGCATGTTGTATCATTAAGAAGAATATTAGCTATTGGTGGATCCTAAACACTTTATGCTATTTGAGGAAGATCCACTGTTATTTTGTCCCCATTCCACTGATAGCGTTCATCAATGCATGGTCTCGGATTTCTGTGATGTATTTTCTGCCCCTTTTGAGTTGTTCACAGTTTTCTCCTTTTCATTCCCCATTAATATGATTCATGAAATGACATGATTTTCAAATACTAAACCAACCTCCTATTGCCTGATATAAACCTTATATAACTATAGTACTGAGTTCATTTTAAAAATTTTATGGAAGCTCTTTGAGTCTAAGTTACTGGGAAACACTAGTACGCACTTTTCTTGCATTTGTCCGGTTTTATGCTGGCATCATGGAATGAGTTGAACTATCTTCCCTTTTCCTCTATTTTCTAAAATAGGTTGTATAAGATTATATTATCTCTCCTTTTTATTTGATAAAACTTATCAATGAAACTATCTGAGTTTGGATTTTTCATTTTGAAAACACTTTTAGTCATGATTTCCATTTTCCCAATAGATCTAGATCTATTTTGATCTCCTGTTTATTATGTTAATTTTGACAACGTGCATTTTTATAGAATTGTCCACTTTATTTAAGCTGTTGAATTCATTGAATAAGTTTGTCCAAATTATTACCCCACAATTCATTTAATTTTATCTATTTCTCTATTAATTCTAGTCAATGGTTTTTGCCTCTCCCATGGTTACCGAAATTTTAATAGCTACTGATTTCTAATCGTTCACTTATTTGAGGGGTACGTGTACCTTGCAGTCCTTGTAGTTCAAAGTCTCCAAATGTTAGGGGTTCCAGAAGTCGTACTGATATGCACCGATTGAAACTGAGTTGGTAATTTGGACTGATAATTGCCCACAGTTATGCTAGAAGAGCTTGCCAGACAAATTTAGATCCTCACCATCCATGATCATGTGGATGTTCCTTTAGGAGATCCATTCCCC
>NW_022104341.1:20879454-20887004 GCF_000313985.2 Echinops telfairi
TCCCTAATAAAATGATTAAAAAATTGTTTTCATTTTCCTTGATCATCTACTCTGCATGCTGGTGATTCCTGCAGTGTTTATGATAGTTTGTTAAAAGTACAGATTCATCTATGAAGATGGAAATTTATATTGGTAACAAGTTATTGAATGGTTGAATGGACTGGAACCTATATGCTCTCCCATTACTCAAAATACTTACATTAACTTTTTTTAAATGGTTTTATTCTAGTTCTAAAGTCTTGGACTAATTTTCTCCTGTCTGATAAAGGCCCTACATAGTTCCTCATAAGATTATAAAGAGCATATGGTTTATAGAGGTATGTAGTATATATTTTTGCTGATTGTCCCTGAGAAGTTATTAGCAAAAGCAATGGACTGTGCTCACTTTATAATAACTTTTGTATAGGAACACCTGGAATTCACACCCATTTATTCTTATGGCACAGATAAATATTATAATAAATGCTTTAAAAGCAGAGTATACAGAAATTGATGGTAGTAGGAAGCAGAGAGGAGGAACATATTCTCCCCTCTACCGGGCCGCCTCTCCTATAGACAGCAAGGTATTTGATACCATTTCTCTACCTGGAAAGTGAGTTTAGTTTGACTGTTAATGTAAATGTTTCACAAACATGATATGTTCATAACTAGACCTACGTTTCATCATTCACCTTCTCTCTACCTTGTTTGAGAGTTTGAACTATCTCATTCTCAACCTCAAACCTAACCTACCCATCTTTCCTGAGTTCAGCTGATGTTATTCCACAGAGCCTTCCCACACTACCCCAGTTCTCCTGGCTTTTCCTTTCCACCGGGTTTCAGTGGTGTTTTCCAGCCACCGCATAAACAATAGGCAGGTAAAAATGCTTTCCATGTGTTATTTTATTGCATCGTTCTTGTAAATTGCAAACAAGTTAAATCCCACTCACAGTAACTCCACATGTGCAGAGTAAAACTGTGCTCCATATGATATTCAGAAGCTTACCTCTTGGCCTGTGTTCTGAGATGCCTCAGGGTAGGCTCGAACTGCCAAACTCTTGGTTCGTAGTCAAGTGATTTCTGCCGTAGGTTGGCTGCAGAGAGACATCTGTTTTACTAATGCTTCTAGTAACTGCGTGATGTGAGATAAAAGAAATACTTCTGACACAAAATGATTGATCATTTTATACTCATTTGGGAAGACCTTTTACTGTCTATTAACTGAGAGAGCAACTAATTGGCAGAGCTCCTCATTTAACTAGTCCTTGGTCCCCTGTACAGACAGGGTTCAAGCTCAGAGTGCAGACAAGGGTCCAGATGGAGACGTCCTTGTCCAGACTACTCTTGTTGAGACTTGCTCAGCCCAAAGAAGAGAATACAGTCACATTGCCCCCTGTACAGCGTGGGTTTTGGCAGACCCTGCAGAATGCTGTCTTTATCACAGGGTACAGTAATTAACATATGTACTTTGTTGTAAACTGAAAAGAGGATGTGTTACTAAGAATGACAAGAGTCACAGTGCAGCGAGTGTTACCATGGACCCCATGTGCATGGAGGGAACAGCACAGCATAGGACAGGGAAAAAGAAATCATGATCTGACGCAAAATAATTTTATCCTAGTGGATGCAGACACTATTTTTACCTTTTCCTTTTGTATGCCTTAAGAAAAATGCTCACTTCTAACACTGAGCCCTCCAGGGGTGGTTAGTACTGGTCACCAGTATTATCATTGTCATTATTCTTCCTTCTTTCCATTTCTCAAATACACAGTTTGAATGCACGTTGACTGGTGTGATATTTATGAGCTATAACACTTGCCCGAGACATCCTTAAGCAACATCGCCCTTGTCAACTTGACACTGTTCAGGATATGTTTCTAAGCTGAGGAAACATATAGTCTGCTTTGGTATGTGATAGTCACCTACTTGCACTTACAGGGAAGCTCTTTACATTTATTAGCAAAAAGCATAGCCAGAGTATTTATATGGGAGAGACCGAAGTATATTCATAATCCAGAAAGAAAAGCATTCAAATTCAAGCTCAGCAATGGATTTTATAAGGATATTTTAAGTTGCTTGTTTAATTATTGTAATGCGTTATGTTACCACACAACTCTGCCTTACTTGCACATAACCTCTAATCTCTTTGTGTCTGATTTTCCCTGTCTTTAGAAGGATGCATCATGTGGCTTGCAATCATGCTGTGAGGGTTGTGGGGAAAATGTCTATGTAACTTGCAGTGATGTGGTGAGACCATAAATAATGTGTTAATACTTGAGCTGAGCAATTGGCACTTCACACCTGAAACCAGATGTTGCTATCACTTGTGGCACAAGGCGGACCTCTCAGACCGAGTAGAACTGCCCTCTCAGATTCCCAACGTTATCTTTATAGAAGCAGCCTGCCACGTCTTCCTGCCACAGAGCAGGTGGTGGATTCCAGGTGCCAACCTTTGAGTTAACAGCAACATGCTTTAACCACTGTCCCTCCGGGACTCCTCCTTTAATCATACAATTCATTGTCATTGGTTCTGAATGCTTTGTTTTGTCATATGAGGGTAAGAACTTAAAAATTATGAAAATCTCAAAGAGTTTTTATCATTGGCAAGCCAGAAACGGTTAACAATCCTTCATCAGTGGGTCTTATGGAGATAGGCGGCTGAACAGCAAGAAAGAAATTGAGAGCTAGACCCCAGGCCCATTTTAAATGCTGCGCCCCAGCTGAGATCTCAAAGTCATTTATAGGTTTCCTTAACTACTCTACTTCCAAAACTGGCAACGTTTTGTAACTAAAAATGTGCTTAACTATTTAGGAATTGTAGCAATAAAAGCCTGTTACTTGTTTTGTCCTTTATGGAAATTATGGAGCAAATAATACAATATTTTTCATATCCATAAGTTCATTTTATTTCAGTTTATACCTGTCAATTACTTGGCTCAATTTATACAATCTTTTCCTTCTTGTTCCCAAGGAGAGTACCTATATTTTAGTATCCACCATGAAAACTAAAACTAAATTGGAAATACCAATAATACACTTATTTCCACATTTTTTTTCTTGTAGCTCTGTGTTTTTCCTGTGTAAACATGTCTTCACACTGAATTTCCATCTGAGTCTGAATGTCCTCTCCGGCCAGAGTGAAGCATGTACTTATTGCACTGTTTCATTAAACTGCTGTGTGATCGGGTAATTGTTTAAACATGATGCCATAGCACTATCAAAAGGAAAGGTGAACTAATGGCATTTGCAAATGTCAGGGATTATCTTAACACTTTTATTATAGTTTATAAAAAGTAGGTTCAGGGCATTTCATGGCAATTATTTCCACAGAAATTGGTTATTTAAATAAATTGCTAATTATCTGAAGATGACAGTATTGAAAATGCTCCTAATGAGTTGGTTAATAAGTGTAGCTTGTGGTGGCCACCTACAGGTTGAAAATAGAAAGAACATATAGATTCATTATGCCCCAGAACATGAGAATGACATAGATTTTCCCCTTTAGTTACAAATTTAAACATATTTAGATCCTCACGATATCCTTTGAATATTAATTATGATGAGGTGTGGTATTTTTCTTTTTATTTGTTGTTGTTCTTTATAAAAATTCATTTTGTTTCTATAATTTTCTTTGTTTCTATATTTCATGAATATAATTATTATTAATTGTCACGTCTATGATTATATTATTCATTATCCAAACTGGAATAAAAATAGTCAAAAGGTCTGTGTTTTATAATTAAAAAAAAAGTTAAAATTATACATAAATACAAATATTAACAAGGTTTATCCCAGCAACCTGGGTCATACGGTCGCCATCGTTACAGCCATTTCTAAGTGCTGTGGTTTAATGAATGGAGACAGGTGAGACCTGCAGCCCCCAGGAAGGTGTACAACCAAGGGGAGCGGTTCTACTCTGCTCTCGAAGGCTGATATCAGTTGAAATTGACTTGGTGGCAGTGGCTCCCAGATCAAGTCGAATAAGAAGCGCTGGTGGTACCATGGGTAAGCATGGGACGGTAAATGAAGAGATTGTTGGTTTTAACCCAGAAGAAAGATGTAACAGTTGCTCTCAATAAGACTGCTTCCTTTGAAACTCTAAGGAGTTCTACTGTGTCCTCTAGGGTTGCCTGGTCCTTTGCTGACTCATAAATGTCCCTATGTTTGATGCCATGGCTGCAAACATTGTGTTAATCCATTCAGGTGAAGGTTGTCCTTTTTCACTGACCCTCATGATATTGTTCTCCAGGGACTAGTCCTTTTGAGGACAGGTGCAAAGAATGTGAGATGAGGTCTCACCATCCTTCCTTTTAAGAAAATTTTGTACTTTTTCCTAGACAGATATGTTTATTCTTCTGGCAGTCCATGGGTATCTAATATTCTTCACCAACACTATAAAACAAGGCATCGATTTCCTCTTCAATCTTCCTTATGCATTTTCCAGTTTTTGTATGAATATGAGGAATTTCAGAATATAGTGGCTTGGGTCAGACACACCTTAGTCTTTGAAGTGACAGCTTTGCTTTCAAACACTTTACATAGATCTTTTGCTGTAGATTTGTCCATTCCAATGTGTCATTTGATTTCCTAAAAGCTGCTTGCAAGGGCATTGGTTGTGGATACAAGTAAAAAAAATCTTTAATAATTACAATATTTTTTCTTATTTATCGTGATGTTGTTTATTGATGACTTCAGAGGATTTTTTTCATTTGCTTTGTTAACGTGCAATCCATAATGAAAGCTGTGGTCTTTGATATTCCCCAGTAAGTGTTTCCAGTTCTCTCAGCTTTCATCAAGCAAGGTGTTGTCATCTGCATATCATATCACCAGTTATTAAAGAATCTTCCTTCAATCCTCATGATGCACTCTTTTTCATATACTTCATAACCCATCATATCAGATTATTTGATAAGCATACACATGAATAAATATGGTGAATCAATACAATCCTGATGCATACGTTTCCTGATTTTTAATTATGTAGTATCTTTTTGTTCTGTCCAAATGATATCTTTTGGTCTATGTATAGATTCTGCATGAGCACAATTAAGAAATCTACAATTCCCATTATTCACAATGTCATCCAATATTTTGTTTTGAGCCATATAGTTAAAAGTCTTTGCATAGTCAGTAAACACAAGTAAACATTTCTCTGATGTCTTGGGCTTTTGCCAAGGTCCCTCTGATGTCAACCAGAATATCTTTTGTTCTGCATCCTCTTCTGGATCCAGTGTGAATTATCAGCAGTTATGGATGTATTTCTCTAATCATTTTTGACTTATCTTTAGCTGTCAGGCTAAGTTATGTAGAATGGCAAAGAGAGAGGCTAGATTATGGAGAGAAAGAGAGAGACAGGCTTATCTGAAGGAAATGGCTTACGTATTGGAGAGGGTCACAAATCTTAAGTCAGATGTCAGGCTGGAGTCTTCTCCTGACTCACATAGCCACAGATAAACCTAAAAGGAAGGTTGGAAGACAAACTTCTGACCGCCGAGGCAAATTAATCCAAGGCCAACAGGTAATATAGTAGGCAATTTGCTGAAGTTCAAAGAACTGGACTGAAAAGCTGGAGAAAGGATTCATTCACAGAAAAAAACAAGCAAGCTGTGGCAGACCATCTATAAAATGGAAGCAGGCCACATCCCCTGTTAAAACTCCATTTCAGTTGATTGGCTGATCATATTGTTGTTAAACGCCATCAAGTTGATTCCACTCACAGCACAACAGAATGCAAGGCTACTGGGCCATTCTCACAATCGTTATGTTCAAGCTCATCATTGCAGCCACTGTGTCAATCCATGCTGTCATGGGTCTTTCTTTAGCCATCCACTTTGCTGAGAATGATGTTCTTTTCTAGGGGCTGGTCTCTCTTTATAACATTTCCAAAGTACATTAGATGAAGTTCCGCCATCCTCACTTCCAAGGAGAATTCTGGCTGTACATCTTTCAAGACTGATTTGTTTGGTTTTTTTTTTGACCATCAGTGGTACTTTCAATATTCTTTGTCAGAACCATATTTCAAATGCATCAACTCTTCTTAGATCTTCCTTATTTAATGCCCAGCGGTCACATGAATATGAGGCAAATAAAAATACCATCGCTTAGGGCAGGTGCACTTTAGTCCTCAAAGTAGCACCCTGACTTTTCAATGCTCTAAATAGGTCTTGAGCAACAAATTTACCTAATGCAATTCTTCCTTTGATCTCTTGACTGCTCCTTCAATGAGCATTGATTGTGGATCCAAGTAAGAAAAAGTCCTTGACAACTTCCACTCTTATTTATCACGATGTTGCCTATTATTAGTTCAGTTATAAGGACTTGGGTCTTTGTTACAGTGAGTCATAATCCATTAGGAAGGTTGTAATCCTTGATCTTACATCTTACTCCTAAGTATTTCAAGTCCTCCTCATTTTCAGGAAGCAGAGTTGTGTCTGTCATCTACACATCTCAGGTTATTAATAAGCCTTCTTCCAATCCTGATGCCACATTTTTTCTTCATAAACCAGCATCCCTAATTGTTTCCTTAGCATATAGACGGAGTAAATATCACAAGAGGAAAATCAACCTTACACCCACATTTCCAGGTGTCAAACCTCGCACTGTGCCCTTGTTCTGTTTGCACCACTGTCTCTTTTCTATGCACAAGTTCCACACAATGAAGTGTTTTAGAATTCCCATTCTTCTCAGGCTATCCAGAGTTTGCTATGATCCATGAGTCAAATACCTTAGTGTAATCAATAAAACACACATAAATATCTTTCTGGTATTCTCTGCTTTCAGCCAAGATTCAAATGACTTTAGCAATGATATGTCTTCTGCTGAATCTGGCCTGAATCTCCGAAAGCTGCCTGTCTGTATACTGTACTGCTACAACCGTCATTAGCAAGTTTTTACCTGCATGGTCTCTCAATGATATTGTTATATAACCTGAGCATTCTGTTGAGTCACCTGTCTTTGGAATGGGCATAAATATGGATTTATTCCAATCAGTGGGACAACTAGCTGTCTGTTTGTTGTACACTGGTGGCTTGTGAATTTCTCTCATTACGGTTGACCCTATTTCCAGGAGGTAGCTCTTCAACAGCATTATTTTGAATGTCTTACAACCTGAATGGCTCACTTTCTGAAAATGTATCAAACAATGATTCATTTGCAGTTTCCCAGTGGTTTATTGCTCAGAAGTGGACTGCCTGTTTCTCCTGCCCAGTCTTCTTACTCTGATATTTCTGCTTAATCCTGTTCACCAGGGGTGACCTTGTGACATTTGAAATACTGTAGCATAGCTTCCAACACCACAGTAACATGAAAGCCACCTCAGTATAACAAATTGATAAAGTAGTGAACACAAAAATATATACCTTGACAACTGTAGAATAAAACTATGAATATTAGGTTTTTTGGTGTGTGTTTTTTTACAAATGAATGACATATAAAACTACATGAGGATCTGCAAATTTAATATCTGGGAAATGAAGTAGCACTCCATGAGCAGACAGTGCAGTCACAACAATGAATTAAAACATGCTACCGAGCTTGCTGCTGGAGAAGACCAGACTAGACTTTGTGGTACG
>NW_022104341.1:20889440-20893145 GCF_000313985.2 Echinops telfairi
GTTAATAATCCAAGAAGTTTCATTATATAAAAACGTACAGTGTATCAGATTTAGAGGAAGATTCATCATCAACTTGTGATATCTAAGTGATACAATCTTGTTAACTGAAAATAAAGAGAACATTAATGATGAATAGCAAAGACTTCGTTATGGATTATATCTTATCATAAAGAAAACAAGAATCCTCCCAACTGGACCTAAAAGCAATATCATGATGGACAGAGAAAATATTAAAGCTGTTAAGAATTTCATTTTATTTGGATCCACAACTAATGCCCAAGGAGCACAAGTCAGGAAATCAAATAGCGTACTGCACTGGCCACATCAGCTGCAAAAGATGCTTCCAAATGCTGGAAAGCAAAGACGTCACCTACCCGCAGCTGTAATATTTTCACTTGCCTCCAGGGCATGTACTAACTGCACAATGGAGATCCGAGAAGAATCCGTGCCTTTGAATTGTGCTGTTGGCAGAAAGCAATGAACTACCAAATATTATTAAGGACTGCCAGAAAAAGAGGAAAAGAAATCAACATTGTGAGAAATATTACTAGCCTGCTCCTTAAAAGCAAGGCTGGTGATTGTTTCTTGAACCTATTTTGGACAAGTTCTTGGAGGGACCTGCATTTGGAGAAAGACATCGTGCTTCGCAAAGAAAAGGTCAGGGGAAAATAGATCCCCAGAGAGGTGGATTGACTCAGCAGGCTGCATTAGTGAATGCAAACATAACGTGCTAACATGTGAACATGAGGCAAGAGTGAGTAGTTTTTGGTTTTTTTGTTGTAAATAGCGTCACTATGAATTGGCACCAACTCAGCAGCTTCTAACCACTGAAGTCTTATCCGATTTATTGTGGACTTAGTTTAGTTGTAACAACTGAGTGTGCAACAGGAGCTAGCCTGGGGCTCAAACTGTTAGGGAAAAAAACAACAACAACAAAGAGAATTAAATTCAATTATTAAAACTCTTGTTATTTATTATCATGTTCCGCACTATTTTGTGCATTAATATGCTTTGAAAATGATGATGGCAGCCTGTGTACAAATGTGCTTTACACAATGGATGAGTGTGTGGATTGTGATGGGAGATGTAAGAGCCCCCAATAAAAGTATTTAATAAAAAAAAAAGAAAAAAAATATTCTTTTCTATTGAATATTCTATTCATTTGGTAGTTCAAGCAAAGTAATGCCCTGCCTATTTTTTAATTCCTAAAGTTGACTTCTATGTTGTCAATAAAATCCTGGTACATGTGTTTAATCCATGGAATTTTTGATTCTCGGGAAAAGCAAGCAACAAATAAGAACATAAATGTATTATGCCTGCCTTTGAGATGTGCACTTATGGAGTCATTTAATGTAATCTTACCAATATTATAATAAAACTGCTCAAAGAGCTATGAGGAAAAGACAAACAGTGAGAGGAGATGTGTGGTTTTCCTACGGTATCAGTGAACAAAATGTTTTAGCATCGACACCATTCTTTTGCCTCCAAAAAGAAAATAACTTTCATGGAATCACTAAACACACAGCATCAACATAAGAAGTACTGTCAAAGTAAGCTACAAAAACTCCCCTCTGAAACCTGTTGTTCTACATGAGCGGAGCACAAATTACCACAGCAGAAATCTTTTACCATTTTCATTATGTACTAGCTTTTTATACACACCCACAGAGGACTTCAAAAGTTTGTGTAGAAGTAGAATGAAAGGATAATGGAATTTTCCCCCAACCTGTTTGAAGTCCCTTCTTATAATAGTCATACGTGTGTGTATGTGTGTGTGTGTGTGTGGTGTAATTTAATCTTCTCAACAGCACCATGACATTGTGGTTGTAGTTTTTATTATATTATAGATAACAAAACAGGCAGAATGAGGTGGTGAAATTTTACCAGTTCACACAGTTTGTAATGAGTAGGCTTGAACCTAAGCAGTCTGACGCCAGTGTCTGTTTGATGTTGTAACTAATTGACCTTCAGCTCGCAATTTTTAAAGAATTAATGTTGTTCTTGTTGTTGGGTGCCTCTGAGTTGGCTCTGACCCATGGTGACCTTATGCAGAACAGAACAGAACACGGCCCAGTTCTGTAACGTCTCACAATTGTTCTTATGGCGGAGCCCACGGATGCAGCCGTCACTGTGCCAATCTGTCTCATTCAGGGCCTTCCTCTTTATCACATCCTTTCACGTGACCAGACATGATGTCCTTCTTCAGGGACCAATATCTCCTGACAATATGTCCAAAGTATGTAAGATGAAGTCTTGCTTGCCTCTAAAGTTCACTCTGGTCTTACTTCTTTAAAATAGAGATCAGTTTGTCCTTTTAGCGGGCCATGGCCCTTTCAAGATTCTTCTCCAGCACCACAGTTCAAGTGCATCGGTTCTTTTATGGTACTCCTTATTCAATGCCCAATTTTCACGTGCATATGATGCAATGAAAATATCATGTAACATCCTTGCTTTTCAATACTTTAAAGAGGTCTTGTGCGGCAGAATTACCTAACACGATATGTCTTTTGATCTTTTGACTGCTGCTTCCGTGAGCATTGATTATGCATGCAAGTAAGACAAAGTCTTTGACAATGTCAAATGTTTCTCTGTTTATCCTGATGTTACCTGTTAGTCCAGTGGTGAGGATTTTGGTGTCCCTTACATCGAGCTGTAATCCATACTGAAGGCTGCAATTCTTGATCTTCATCAGAAGGGCTTCAAGTTGTCCTCACTTTCAGCAAGCAAAGTGTGTCATCAAAATACTGCAGGTCATTTATAAGCCTTCCTCCAATCCTGGTGCCACATTTATTTCATATTATCCTGCTTCTCTGATAATTTGTTATCTTATCGATTGAACAAATATGGCAAGAGTATACAACCCTGATGCATATCCTTCCCGATTTAAAACCATATAGTATTGCCTAGTACTATTTATAAAACTGCCTCATGGTCCACCACTTGTCTGTCAGTCTGTCGTGCTGTGGTGGCTTCTGTGTTACTGCGATGCTATAAGCTATGTCACTGGTATTTCAAATACCAGCAAGGTTACCCAAAGTCATCAAGTTTCAGTGGAGCTTCCAAAGTAAGAAGAGGTAACGAAAAAGGCCTCGGCTCCCCACTTCGAAGGAAGAAGCTATAGAAAACCTTAAGTATAGCTGTGAAGAATTTATATTAGTAGTTAAATGTATAAAACATATCGCATCCAAACCAAAGTTAATTTCCCTAGTAGAAACTGCGCATACACTGAATAATTAAATTCATATTATTTCTCTCAAAACAGCCTCATCTGGTGTTTTGCAAGTCCATCCTGGATGATAAACTAATAAGTGGAATCATTTTCAGCACTTCAGATTCGGGCAAAAAAAAGCAGAATGGGTTAAGGGGAGAATTAACTATTCTTAATAAATAGTTTAGGGATTTATGGATAGTAAATAAAAACTAAATAAAAAACTAATTCATAATGCATTAATAACACAAGTCAGTACAAGATAGTATTTTAATGGTACTGCTGTTGAAATTTCAAATACTAGTTGGCAAGTGGTGGTCTCATTTTCTTAAGAAAAAGTTTCATAAAAATCAATCCAAAAGTATAATTTATTTTACAATAAGTTTATGAATTTTATCATGCTGTGATTTGAATTTTAAATTTATATGAAAGCCTTGGGTTATTAAAGAACAAAATTTACAGTCATTGTAGTCCACTACCTTTTCCAGCAGGGTTAC
>NW_022104341.1:20893537-20901372 GCF_000313985.2 Echinops telfairi
GCATGTAGCCTGTTAGGTCATTTAAGCTTATGGCATTTCATTTGTTAATTTAAACCTTGTTTCTTTATAAACAAAGTCCACATTTACATTATTTGAATCTTTCAAACGAACTCATTCCTCCCAACGTGTCTGTTTCTTGGAGCTGTAGTAACAGATATACCACCAGTGAACGGCTTTAATGAACATAACAGAGAAAACCCCTTTGTCAAATGGAATTACATTTACATATGTAGTGGTTTAGGCATAGATCACATAGGTTAGGGGTACAATTCAGTCCATAGCACCAGTCTATATTCTAAAATCAGTTATTACTGTACCAGTGGCAGCATTTTAATATTCTTTATTTGCCAACTGTGATTCTGGAGATCTTTATACATTTTATTTACACAACTCTTTATGGTATTAATTAATCCATTTTCTTCATAATAAAAGTAGTATTATTACTTTGAATCTAGTATTTCATTTCAAAATTTAAAAGATCTCTTTTTATAAGAAATCATTTCATGGTGAATAAAAGTTATTTTCAGAATCTATTCTCCTCCTACCCCTTCACCCACCAAAATGCCCAAAACAAGTCCACTATATTTTATCTTCTTTAATGGAGTTATTTTTACAAAGTAAAATATTGTTTAGAATGGAAATTAAAAACTGAACCTATATTATCCAGCAGCAAAAGGATCCAATTCTTGATCTTTGAATCATATTTCCTTCAAATGCATTATTACGCTTACTTTTTTATAAAGATAGCTTTATTAGTTTGAAAGGTTTTTATGTTCATTTTGTAGATCAAAAAGTTTTAGAAAAGGCTGAAAAACATGAAAAAGAAAATGTCTTATTGACCTAATTTAACATCTTCAAATACCATTGAGGATTTGCGAATGCTTTTTAACACCTGTGTAATAATGTTGCCCTTTAAATGTAACCAGTTAAATTTTCAAAGCTGTGTTCTGGGATTTTGCCATTTGATGTCCATTAATATCAATTGAAATATGCGGCCAAATCCCTGTGTACCACTTTGAAATTTTACCCCTTAGTGTTAATGATAGTCTTCTAACAGTGCAGTTAGAGATAAATTATTAATCTACTTAATTTAAATTTCCTTTACTCTCTTGGGTCAACTAAATAAGGGGGGAAAAGAATCCCAATATTTCTTTATTACTTCAAAAGAACACACATGTAAAGAAGTCATTAACTTAGTATGTATTGGACATGATAGTTTTCCTATGCAGAGATACCTTTTTGTCTAACTAAATGCTTATTTCATTTAAAAATGCTTTCCTATGACTTTTATTCTAACTTGGGTCTGAATAGCTGAAGATGTGTGTTTATAGAGGTGTCAGTGTATGTTCTCTATGTTAACCTTCTTTGTGGTTAGAATATAAAGACTAAAAAGTTACTGGTAATCTTGTGATAAATAGAATCTTTACAGTGGGCTACTAATTTGCCCTAACTTAATGCCCTGCTATATAAGTGGAATTTAGTAATGTCTGCTTTAAATATTGTTGATTAAAAAGCACAATTATCTCTAGATTGCTTTTCTAGATATGAATGTAAATGTATTAGTTACATATAAATTTAAGAGATTACATATGAATTCAATATAGATATGAACAGGATAAAGAGAGATCCACAGAAATTCAAGACAGCTTTGTGTTTTCTTCATGTTAGCCCACCAGTAAATAAGTACAGATAATGCTATTGAAGGTGTTTATGATAATGGAGGTTATGATTAAGTACTCAACATGCAAGGGTCATCTCACCAGCCACTTGTTTGGCTTATGTGAAACATGGTTTGAGTCAGTGTCAAATTCTTGTACACGTGGAACAATTTTTAATGCATAAAATGTCTTTAAAGGACCACTGGCTTGTCAGTGTGCAGTAGCAACGTCAAATAATTTTCCTATATATTGTTAATACACATTTATTCAAGGCAGCATTAAAATTTTAAGAGTCCCAAATAGCTTTAGTACAGTTGTTATTGAGACATGTCATTGTTATTAGGAACCAACCATTGAGTTGATTCTAATTCATAGTGATGCTACATACAACAGGAAAAAATGCTGCCCAGTCCTGCACTATCCACTTATTATGTTTGAGTCTACCAATGCAACCAGTGTGTCAATCCATATTCAGTACCGCATCTTCTGCATTGTCCCTTTACTTTAGCACGTTTAAGGTCCTTTTCCAGAGTTTAGTTGCACACAGTTACACGTCCAAAGTAAGTGATATTAAGTCTCTCCATTAGGTAGTTAGTTTATTGTCCCAACCTGGCCAATAAACACATGTGGGGTTAATTGAAGGGCAGAGGGATAAATGACTCGGTGAGCCTCACCTTTATAGTTCTCAGTTTTCTTGCTTTCTGATAGTAGGACCAGGGTACAGTTCCCTACTTCAGCTTGCAAGGCTCACTTCCTGCAAGACATCCCTGAGGAGAAGCCACATGGACCTATCCTAATGTAGCCCTGGGTACTGGAGCACCCATGTGGAGACCTCTGCCAGCACTGAGATGCTTACAAGTTCACTGACATGGCTTTCCTCCTGCAGTCGGCATCATTGCATGTGTTTTGTGAGATGGAGGAGGACTTTGTGGATTGGTGTTGGACATATGGGTTAATGGGTTAATGTTGGACTTGTAGGCTTGGGCAGCACTGGGTTGGGATGTTTTCTTGATGTGCACTTAACCTTTATATAAAACTCTCTCTTATACATGAGTTTTTGTGGATTTGTTTCTCGAAAGTATCCAGACTAACACACTCCACCCTCACTTCCACTGAGCATTCCAGTTGTACTTCTCAAGACAGAATTGTTTGTCTGTTGGAAGTCCATGATACTTTCAAGATTCTTCACAAACAGCATAATTGAAAGGAATCATTTTTTCTTTAGCCTTCTTTATTCAATGTCTAACTTTCAGATGCATGAAGCAATTGACAATATCAGGTGCAATTAGTCCTCAAAGTAACCTTCTTGCATTTCAAAACTTTAAAGAGATATTATACTCCAGATTTAACCAATGCAGCATCTTTTGATCTCTTGATTGCTGAACATTGGTTGGGGATTGCATGAGCATTCCTTGGGAATCCAGGCAAGATGAACTCCTCAACAACTCTAACCTTTTTTACATTTATTTATTTATTTTAAAAACCGTTTTATTGGCACATAATTTACATATTATACAATTTAATAGTTCAAATATTCAATCATATCAAAGATAGTTATGCAATCATTAAATATCAATTTTAACCCCCTCCCATGGTTAAATTATCTTTAAAATGAGTTTTGTAATCACAGTCAGTTAAAATGCTCCCTCTCCCCTCCTGTCTTCATTGTTTATTCCTGAAACCCCCTTTCCCTCCCTATGACACATTACCACCCCTGCACCCCCTATCAACCCTTGTATCAGTTATTATCACTATCCATCCAATCCTTCTGTGCATCACAAACTGAGAAGCCCAACAGAAATAATAAAAAACAAAATCAAAATACTGTAGTAAGGATAAAATAATAATATAAAGACCCAAATACAGATAATTCATAAGAAAGGAAAGCCCCCATCAACATTAAAAAAGCCAGAGAAGAAATTTCTGTCATAGAACAAATAAGAGATATGTTCATCCAGAACCAATTCAGGTCAGGTCTCGAGAGGTCATCTGGCCAAGTCTTGAGTTCAATTCAGCAGAATCAAGCTGACAGTGGTCTCTGCCTGAGATTAAGGCTGTTGGAGACTCTTGACTGTGGCCAGAGAGGACCTGCCAGAGACTCACTCTGACTATATACTCTGCAGATGGGTTTCGGGATCCCACTATTCTCTATAGCCTACAAATTAGTGTTCAGAATTTTAGCTCTGATACTTCTCCATTGGCCATGTTCGAATTTTATAATTGTCATTTTTGGATCACGCAGACTGCTGTGCTTCTTCCATGTGGGCTTAATTGACACCTCGCTTAGATGGCTGCTTGTTTGAATACACTATTTCAGTTGATAGCCTGGCACCAGCCACTTTCTTCACTACACTTTGATGTAGCCCCTTACCTTCAGTGATGGTTTCATGAATATTGAGCAGGGTCATGCTATCAGAACTAACTGTTCTTGAATTGGGCTAGAGTACAGTAGTAGGAGTCCAGGCTCCATCTGCTTGTCGATGGGGTTTGCCTGTCTCAGGTTTGCTTTGACAGTCATAAAATGACAAAATCACAACCCTATAATATCAACTGAATCAATATTAGCCATAAACTAACAAAGCAAATAGAACACACCCCCCCAAAAAGAAACAAAGATAAAACAGCAACAAAGGGGGGAAAAAAAAAAAGAAAGCTGCAAGCAGGAAAGCAAAGATCCACAGAAAGAAGCACAGCATTGTCTGTCAGCATCAATTTTCCCAACGACCCAGCACTTCAGATACTGTTGGTATGAGGAGTTTAGGCAAGTACAGTTCCACCTGGAACTGCCTCCCATGAGTTTGTTCTACACAGTTCGATCTCTCATTCACTTGGGCTCTATTGACCCTACGGATGAGGATTGATGCCAGTGGGGGCCTTTCTGGGTCAATTCTTCCAAGCATAGATACCTGTTCAATGGATCTAATCCTGCTGTGTCACAGTAGGGTGGACATTGAGGTACTATATGTTTGGTTGTCTTAGACCCCTTCCCATTGGACACCCACCAAGCCGGATGTTCCCCCAAGGTCCAATGACTGCCACTTCCACAATCCTGGGGCCAACACTCTCTGTGTCCTCTCCCATCTAAGTACCCCAGTCCAATGGTTCAGGAAGTTTCAATGTATGGTTGAGTTCATTCAGTGCGTCCTCCTTGTTAAATCCTTCTGAAATAGCCCCTGTGTTGTGCCCTTTTGCCTGCCAGATCCACTTCCATGGTCATCATGAGTCTTAGTCCATGGTATGGTTCACCAAAGGTTGGGTAGAAATGAATTTGTAGTGTCTACCTAGATGCTTAAAATCTGACTCATTGTCCCCATAGGTTCCCTAAACTCATTGTTTAGAATCCCTTCCTGCTATGTGGTTAGT
Organism: Echinops telfairi; assembly: GCF_000313985.2. NCBI lineage: Eukaryota > Metazoa > Chordata > Mammalia > Afrosoricida > Tenrecidae > Echinops > Echinops telfairi. Next base: position 20,898,559 of record NW_022104341.1, read on the forward strand.
TCTCTCCAATCACCCACCAGACTCACCAACAGAACTATCGGTGTCTCCTCCATAATGTAGAGGGTCCCTTCTCCTGATCTTGGCTTGAATTTCCAGAAAGCTCCTTCCATTCCTGTGTTTGTGTGTGTGTGTGTGTGTGTGTGTGTGTGTGTGTGTGTGTGTGTGTGTGTATGGTGGTGGTGCTGGGGGTGTTAATTTGCCCCAGCCTTTTTTCAATATTGTATAGCCTCAAGTGGATGGTCATCTCCTAATTCCCCACTTTTGAAGGAGTGACCTTAGACAGTTGGGGTCTCCTCCATCATGTCTGTCAGCTCGGTTCATGGCCAGTAGGTAGACTTCTCTCCTTTTATTCAGGAATTGGTTCCAAAGATTTGTTAAGTTGGTGGTTTTTTTTATAGTAGTGGACTCAGACAATACTTGTTCTTTTGTGATTGACTTACTTCACTCAGCATAATGGTTTCTAGGTCCTTCCATGTCATGCAGTGTTTCATGCTGTCATAGCTGTTTTTCAGGGCTACATAGTATTCCATCATGTATATGTGCCATAGTTTCTTTATCCATTCTTCCACTGTTGAGCATTTGTGCTGCTTCTAGCTTCTTGCTGTTGCGAACTGTGCTGTTAGGAACATGTTCCTAATATGTGCTGTTAGGAACACACCACTTGTGTGTGTCTCTTATTTCCTCAGGATATATGCCTAATAGTGGTATTGCTGGATCATATGGGATTTCAATTCCCAGTTGCTTTAAGTATCGCCATGTAGTTTCCCACAGTGGCTCTATGTATTTATAAGTCCACCAACAGTGTATACAAGTTCCAATCTTTCCACATTCTTTCCAGCATTTGTTGTTTTCTGTTTTTTGGGGTTTTTTTTAAGTGGGCTAGTATTGTGGGTTTAAAGTGGTATCCTGAGGGCTAGCGATAGTGAGCATTTTTTCATATGTTTGTTAGCTATTTGTACATCAATTTTGGTGAATTATCTGTTCATGTTATTTCTTAATTGGGCCTCTTGTTATTTTCATTTTGAGTTGTTGTAGAGTTCTATATATTTTGGTAATTAGCCCTTTGTCTGATGTGTCATTGGTAAATTTTTTTCCCCAATCTGTGGGATCTCATTTCAATCTCCTGATGAAGCCTTTTGATGTGCATAAGTGATGTAACTCCAGCGTGTCCCAATCATCTATCTAGTCTTCTGCTGTATGTGCCTCCTCCATTATACTTGGTGGCCTATGCATGCCCTGATTATAGGTCCCTTAAGTTTGTCCCAGCCTTCTGATTAAGGATCCTGAGAGCTTTTGGGTTTATACATAGGTCTTTAATGCATCTTGATTTCATTTTGGAGCATGGGGAAAGGAATGGGTCTTGTTTCATTCTTCTCCATATGGAAATCCAGTTTGTCCAACACCATTTTTGAAGAGGCTGTCTTTCACCTATTGGATATTTCTAGGTCCTTTGCCAAAGATCCAGTTTATCCAACACCATTTTTGAAGAGGCTGTCTTTCACCAATTAGATATTTCTAGGTCCTTTGCCAAAGATTAGATGCCTGTAGACTGATGCATTTATGTTTGGGTTTTCTGTTCTTATCCATTGGTCCATGTATCTCTTGTTGTACCAGTACCAGGCTCTTTTGACTACTGTGTCTGTGCAGTAGGTTTTTAGGTCAGTCAGTGCTAGGCCTCCTGCTTTGTTCTTCTTCAAGATATAGCGTCTGGGGTCTTAAAAGCTTGAAGGTAAACGAGCAGCCATTCATGTACAAATTAGCAAACAAGTGCTCATTCATGTACAAATTAGCAAACTCTGAAACATACGAACACTTGTATGTTATATCTATACATTTTAAATATATATTATAGAAATCTGTGTTTTATCTAGTATGATTTAACTGTCACATGAAACTAAGTATAAGGCAATGTATTCAAGTGACCAGTATGCTAACAGTTGCTCATTCTTATGTTCTGTAGGGACAGCCATCAGACCCATTGCTTTGAGAGCTGTGACCTCTGTTGCCCGTGCTTTGCCTGGATTTCCTATTTTAGCCACTGGTGGGATTGACTCAGCTGAAAGTGGTCTCCAGTTTCTACACAGTGGTGCTTCCGTTCTCCAGGTAGGATGTGTGTGTTTGTCTGTCTTGTAAAAAGTTATGTCCAAAAAGAAACTGTAATTTATGTGATGAAAAATGCATTTTTATGGTGGCTCTCAAGAAAGAGGCAGCACAGCTAAAAAGGTAGCATTTGTTTAGTTTCCCTAAGTGGCACAAATAGCTAAGCATTTGACTACAAGTCAAGAGTTTGGTAATTCACATTCACCTGAATTGTCTCTGTAGACAGACGTGGTAGTATGCTTCCAAAAACCACCCTTTATAAGTGCTATGGAACAGTCCTGCTTTTCACGTATGGAGTCCCCATGAATTGCAATAGGCTTAAAGGCAACTAACAACAATATCACCCTGAGTAAGTAGAGAACAAACCTGGGGTTCATTTCCTTTCCTAACCAGGGAACAAATCCTCTCTCCTTTTTAATGTATCCACTCACCCATCTGTTTCTAAAATAAATGAGCGGGCCTATGAAAATGCAAACTGTGCTACTGGGTGATAAAGAAAACTATGTGGAATTGGGTATAAAAGTAGTCTCAAAAACAAAGTCGAATCATGGTTAGGTAATACACAATATCTACGCCAACTAGCAATGGCGTGTTTACCAAATCTGACTGAGCTTCTTGGAAATTATCACAAAGGGAGCCACTGGCTTCATAGCTTTCAAAATATAAAACGAAACCAGGTATTCAGCTTCATATGGTACAAAGAGAAGGGAAATC
>NW_022104341.1:20902004-20922729 GCF_000313985.2 Echinops telfairi
GAGCTCTTCTTCTGCTTCCAAGACTGTAGAGTAGATGTCCCATTCTCTTGCTTCTCACTAAGTACAAGGAAAACCTCTTATGTTTAAAACAGATATAAAGAAACTGAAAGATGGAGAGAAATCAGGCCAGCTAAACATGACAATACCTCTGGTATCGACCTCTGGTAGCATTGTGGATATGTGTGGGGCTGCTAACCATGAGTTGGAACCAGTCTGTGGGAGAACGACAGGGCTTTTGACTCCTCTAAACAGTTACAAGCTCGAAGATCACAGTGGCACTTCTACTTTGTCCTGTAGGGCCACTATGAGTTGGCATTTACTTGATTGTAGTGAGTACGTGAGAAGGAATAATATGTTAGTGACTCTCCTTTTGCTTTCTATAGCCTCACTTTAGGACCAAATAAGCCAGAACTCAAACATTAAGGTTTGCAAGCAAAAAGCCTGATTTTTCTAGACATAGGAGGACCAGAAATGGGGCAGAAAAATTTTAAACTCTTCCTCATTCTACTCTAGTCAAACAACACAAAAACAAAATAGCATAAGAGGAAACAAAAACACACTATTGTACCAAACCTACCCACATGAGTAAAGTTGGAATGTAGATCCTAAGCACCCATGATTTCTAGGTTTAAACAATGTAGTTTAATCTTTCCGTGAAGTTGTAGCACAAAAGGTTGAGTAAAAAGCAAGCATTTTTATTCCTGCTGGGCATTAATGACTACCAACCCATCCAATATCAGTGCAGAGCATGTGAGAAGCTTAGATTCTGCAGTAAGGAGGCATCCTCCTCTCTTCCTACTGTAATGGTCAAAGGAGGTCTGGTGAAGAGTGAAGATTTTCACCACTACTCAGCATCAATGAGTTTGCCTACCCGATGTTGTCAATGCAGGCTAATTGGGGAGCAGTGAGGAAGCAGTCCATATCTTCTGTATCTAGGAGTGTCAATGGGAACTGTGTCAGTTTGGGTAAACTAGGGAAACAAATCCACAGAAACTCATGTATAAAAGAGAATTTTATATAAAGGTTAAGTGCTCATCAAGAAAACATCCCAACCCAGTGCGGCCCAAGCCCACAAGTCCAGCATTAACCCAAATGTCCGACACCAATCCACAAAGTCCTCCTCCATCTCACAAAACACATGCAATGATGCCGACTGCAGGAGGAAAGCCAAATCAGTGAACTTGTAAGCATTTCAGTGCTGGCAGGGGTCTCTACATGACTGCTCCAGCACCTAGGGCTGCATTGGCCTAGGTCCATGTGGCTTCTTCTCGGGGATGTCTTGCAGGAAGTCAGCCTTGCCAGCTGAAGCAGGGAACTGGCTAAGGCAGCTGAACCTGGTCTGACCATCAGAAAGCAAGAGACCCGAAAACTCGAAAGGCAAGGCTCACCGATCCATTTATCTCTCTTCCCTTTAATGAACCCCACATGTGTTTATCGGCTATGTTGGCACAATAAACGTTAACTACCTCAGGAGCCTATAGTTCCCACCCTCACTTAGCACTAATGCAGACCCTCCAAACTCAGCTGTCAGAGGAGGCTGAGTTGGTAACCGGAATTTCTACTACTAACTGGAAACAACAAGGCACCGTTCTCCCTTTGCCCTGCCAGAAAGTTGTGAAAAGTAGGCTTAAATAAGATCACCTATTAACATAATTCCTAAGATGTCCAGTTTCTATCAAACATCACTCATCAGATCCAGGAAGATCACACAGGGAATGATAAATGACAATCAGTAGATGTCAACGCCAAGATGATAGAAATATAAGAATATCTGACAAGTGTTTTAAAGCAATCATTATAAAATTGCTTCAACAAGCAATTACGAACACACTTGAAGCAAGTGTAAAAACAAAATAGAAGATATAAATATAGAATAACCAAATGGAATTATTAGGGCTAAAATTGAAATAGCAAATATATATATTTTAACTTTAAAGTCACAATAGTTGAATGGAGAGGACTGCAGAAACAAGGAAGACTAAGTACTTGGGAGATAGACCTACAAAAATTACTGACTCTAAACACCAGAATTAAAATAAATTGGATACAAATACGAATACAGTTCTATTGTGCACGTCATCAGAGTCTGATCATTTGCTCAGCATACAGATTACATAAGTATGATGAGAGGATGCACACCTTCCCTGATGTCAAACCATGAAGTATCTCCTTGCTTTGTTCACACAACTGCCTCTTCATCGATGTACAGGTTAAACATTAACACAATGAAGTAATCTGGAAATCCTATTCTTTGTGCAGTCAGGAAAACACAAGTAAACATTCTGTTATTTTCTGCTTTTGGTCAAGATCAATATGGTATCAGCAATAATATCCTTTTTTCTTTGTCCACTTCTGAAGACAACCGGAACCTTGGAAGCTCCCTGTCGATGTACTACTGCAACCATTGTTGGATGATCAGCAACATTTTACTTGCATGTGATATCAATGTTGTGATATTGTTCTATAATTTGAGTTCTATACTTTGTGGTGTTATCACAGGTGATGTTCTATAATCTGAGTGTTCTGTTGTCACATTTCTTTTGAGCGGGTACAAATATGGATCTTCTCAGTCAGTTGGCCAAGTAGTTGTCTTCCAAATTTCTTGGCATAGACGAGCGAGCCCTACCAGTGCTTCATTAACTTATTGTAGCATTTGTTAGTATTCCATTAATTCCTGGAGCCTTGTTTTTGACTAATGCTTTTAGTATTGCTGTAACTTCTTCCTTCAGTACATTGTTTTTTGCTTCTGTGCTACTTATTGTAATGGTTGAAGGTCAACGACTTCTTTTTGATATAGTAATAGTGTATTTTCCCCACCTTCTTTATACACTTCCTGCATAATTTAATATTTTTTTCCTATATAATCTTTCACTCTTGAAATTTGTACTTTAATTTTTTTCTTTAGTTTCTGATATGCTGAGTGTGTTATTCCTTTTTTGGTTTTTTAACTCTAGGTCTTTGCATATGTCATTATAATGTTTTACTTTGTCTTCTTGAGTTTCCCTTTGAAATGTTCTCTTCAGCTCTTTAACTTCATAATTTTTTCCAGTTGCCTTCGCTACCCTATGATTCAGAGCAAGTTTCAGAGTCTCTTCTGAGGTCTATTTTTATCCCTTTTTACTTACCTTTTACTTTCTTTGTGAGTGATGTTCTTCCTGTCAGCCCCCAGCTCATCAAGTCTTTTGTCATTGTTGATCAATGCATCAAACCTGTTGTTGAGGTATTCTGGAAATTCATGTGGGTTTGACACAAGGTCTCATTTTGTCTCTAATGGCCTTGTTTTCATTTTCTTCAGTTTCAACTTGAACTTACGCATGAGCACAGTCTGCTCATAGTTTGGTATTGGCTGCTGATATTGAGGCTTCTCCATTTTGTGTTCCCACAGAGGTAGTCAATTTGATTTCTGTGTATCCCATCTGGAGAATCCACATGTATAGTCACTGGGTTGCTGAACAGGGGTATTTGCTATAAATAAGTCACTGATCTTTCACAATTCCATCATGTGATATCCAGATTTGTTTCTATTACAAAAAGCACAATATCCAACTACTGTTCCTTTTGTTTCCAAATTTTACGTTCAATCACCAATAATTATCAATACATCTTGATTGCATATTTGATTAATGTCATACTGAAGACATTGGTAGAATGCTTCAATTTCTGCCTCACTGGTTTTAGTGGTTAGTGAATAAATTTGAATAATATTAACTGTTTTTCCTTGTCTGCAGATAGATATCCTATCACAGGTAGCATTGTACTTCATGACTGATCTTGAAAGATCGTTTTGACGATGAATACAAAGCCATTCCTCTTGAACCTGTCAGTCCCGGCATAGTAAATCATGTGATTTTTCTGACTCAAGATGACCAATACCAGTTCATTTCAGCTCACTGGTGCCTAAAATATCAATATTTATGCATTCCGTTTTATTTTGACAGGCTTCAATTTTTCTTATTCATACTTTGTACACTCCAAGTTCCCATTATTAATGGATATTTGTGGTGGTTTCTGCTCATTTCGTGTCATGCACCATCAGCAAGTAGAAAGATCCACAGGCTTCCTTCCAGTTGTGTCATTATGGTTGACTCTCCTTCGAGAAAGCAGCTCTTCTTCAATCATATATTGTGACTTCTGTCCTGCGGGACTCATTTCTGGCACTGTCTCTGACACTGTTCTGATTCTTTTCATGAGGTTTTCAGTGTCTGACAGTATTTCAGTGCTAGCCAAAAGGTTTTCTGTGGCTAATTTCTCAGAAGTGGACAGAGTGTTTGTTATCTGCAGTCTCTTCTTAATCTGTAAATTCTGCTGAAATCATGAGTGACCCTGCTGGCTTTTGAAATAACCAGCAACATCGCTTCCATAATCACAACAACACACAAGTCACCACAGTATGAGAAACTGACAGACATGGTGTGCCAGACATGTGATTTGGGGCAAATTACATATGAAGGCAAAGATCATTAACTGTCTACCGTGTGCCAGTACTAGTTGCTGCTACATGCAAGGATTTTTTTAATCATGAAAATCTATCTGGAAATAACTAGCTTTATATTTTGATTATAGATGCTCCACTTAGGCTTGGACAGTGAAAGTGGTAGGCATGGCCAAATTTACTTGACTAATGGTTGAGCCAAAACACAGACCTAGAATTTCACAACCACAAATCTAGCACTCTACTGAATTTTCACATTTTAGATTGTGCACATCTTGTGAAATAGGAATATTAATAAAAGGAATTTCTGTCTTCTCCATATACTAGAAGCTATCAGGTTTACACCACATAAACAGAATTCAAAATAGACAAAATATGAAAGCATACAAAGATAAATTGTCATGATATATTCTGAGTGTTGGTGTTATCTCAGTGGGTAAACCCTCATTTGTAAACATATGTAGAATTCATAAGAGTGTATCTTGAAATAAGCACTCACATTTCAGCTTCTGCCTAGTCTCCTCTTGAGTCAAAAGAAGGAGAGCAGAGACTTGTTCAGGTTATCTTAAATGAATCCTTTTGTGCTCTGTACATAAATAGTCATTGGACTTGGCACTGAGGCAACTCATGGGAGTATCCTTTTGCCACTGTCTTTCACAGAGCATCTGAGTTTGCCTTCGGAGAGAATCTGTACACCTGTCCACTCTCTACATGGCTTATTCTTTTTCTCCTCACTTCCTGTGACCTACCTTCTAACACACAACTATCAGAACCTTTGGACTCCCTCCAGCTTCTACAGGAAATGCCACACTATCTCTGTTTCTTGGCTCTCATTTCCCATAAAGGAAATCTGTTAAGTTCAATTTATCTCTTCTTGCCAGGACCGTTGTATGGCCATGTATTTTTGGTGTGTAGTTGACACACTTTTAAAATTTATTGAGTAAATATGTTAAATGAATGTACTTGCGTTGAAAATTTTTCACCAGATTGCCAAGACGAGGTATAGTGGTTCTCATATTATTTTATAAAAAGTGGTTGTCAAAGAACTGCATTCACTAGTTTCCTCAAGTGGGCAATCGTGTTTCTGGGTAGTACTGGAATGATCCAAGGGGCTGCAAAAGCAATACCTATACTTTATCCTGGATTGTGGACTAAATACTAACATTTTTAATTACAAAGGGAGTTCTGAATAATTTTTATTTCCTGAAAGGGGTCTGTAAGGCAAATATGTTTGAGAACCTGTGACATATAGATTACATCTCTACAGAATATTGGTCCCCAAACTAAGTTTGTTTTAAATGGATAGTTCCATACTTTTAGAAAAAGTATAGCTAATTTATCACGCATCCCTGCTCCTGAAGACGTATAGCCTTGGGATAGCTCCATCAGGGAGCTGTGAGTCCAAATTGACTCGATGGTAATCGGTTTGGCTTGGACTTTGTACCATTCTATAGAATCAGATTGTTATTCAGCCATAAACTGTTCTTAGTCAAATTAAACTGAAATATAAACTAAAACAAGTATTGAAGTTTATTCAGGACAGATCTGAGTGGAAAACCACTTGATATCATTATTTTGGATTGGTATTTGAATGAGGTGGAGAATATATAATATTTGCATCTTTATTTCATTGTCACTGAATTTCACCCTGCTCCATTCCCTAATCATGGGTTAATGTAACCTTTCATTTTCTACACTCTGGTCAGCTGAAAATTATTCCAGAAAATCAAGTGCTCAGCCAATTGGATTTACTCCAAATTCACAGCGTTTAACTTCTGCTAGGCTCAGGGTGTTAGTCAGCATCTCTTTTAATTCATCTTTGTTGAATTTCTAACCAAATTCCCTTTAGACACTAATTCAACGTTGTTGTTTTTTTGTATCCCTCAAATTTTGAAAACCTTCCTTCATCACTCTCCTAGTTTATGATGCCCTTTATTCATTAGCTTTTAATCACTCACACAATCCCCTTCTCTGATATGATCATATTCCCTGGAAGAGGGGAGGAAAGTGGAATATTATCAAACCTAACTTTCAATTACTTTTACACAAAGTAAAATGTTTACTGATAAAGTATATTCTTCACAAAACATGATCAGACAAAATGTAGGATCATGCTGATGATTGTGCTGATACACTGAAATACAGAGGGAAAAATAAAGATGTCACTTTTACTGACTAAGATGAGCCTAACCGAAGCCATAGGAATAGGAAAGCTGGTAAATGAAAATGGAAACACAGAATAATTAATCCACTTGACTTATGGTGCTGAAAAGAATATCGAAGAAGTCTTCTTGGAAGAAGACTGCGATATGGTATGGTAGGAGAAGATTGATATATGTGAAAAACCAGGAAGAAGTCCCTGGTTTCATAGTTTTGTATCTATTGAATGAGGAGAGATAATATACCATAAAATTAAATATATCTGCCATACATGGACCCCTAATGGTGGTATAGCTCCTAATTATGCACTCAGCTGCTATTTGCAAGGTCCAAAGTTCAAACTCACCAGTTTCTCCATGGGAGAAAAATGAGATTGTCTGCCTCTGTAAGATTTATTGACTTGATGGCATTAGCTTTGCTTTGTATGTACATATGTTAGATGGCAAATGCTGTGCAAAGAAATAAGTCTGCATAAAAAAGTAACATTTACATAGAAAATTAAAGCTGATGAACTCAGGAAATTTTAGTTCGAGAAAAATCTAGATAATTGTGTCATTTGCTTAAATTGTTAGATACTGAGATTTTAAATGAAATATAAAAATCACAAATCTTCACACCACCTTGCAGTATTTAAACTACAATGATTTTTAGTGTTTCAGGTTGCACTTAAAAATTTTTTTTTGAAGTCTTCTTACTAGTTCTTGGAACTAATCATTTTTCAGTGAGAAAGCTTCATTTTCTGACAAGAATTTTATCATTTTTCAATGGTAAAAGATCTGATCAGTCTACCTTAAAATTCTTCATTGGACTCTGAACGAACAACTAAGGGCTTTATCTAGAGAGCAATCTGGGCGTTCTAGCTAATTTCCCCAATGCAACTTTGCAGTGAGAAAGCCTCCTGCCATCAAACTACAGGCAGCACTCTGACCGAGAAACATGATTCAAAACCAATTGTAGACTTCTGTTCTGGAGCAACTGTCCATATGACTCTGGTCACTCAACCCACCTGACTTCTATGTAAACATCAAGACAGTATCTGATTTTCACCTGATTGACAGGCTTTCATTTGTTAGAATAGAACCTTTAGAACCGTAAAAAGGACAGTTGTTATTTTTCAGCCTTCTTATTAAATTTTCCCAAACTGTTGATAAACTCTTGAGGTTATAAAATCTTTCTGAATTGGGGTGGGGGGCAAGGGAGACTACTCCAAAGACAAGAAGCTTGCTTTTGGCTGCCACTGTCAGCCAAATGAGTTCTTCATAAAGTGGATAAGAAAAGTAACTTTAGTCAGTCCCTTCTTAAACCCATTTGAATTAAGGTCCTTAATAATGTAACATTGGCTTTTTCCATTTTAGCTTTTGGTCCCACACGGAAATTTCCTATTGAATGTTAAATTCTTTTCCTCTAAGTACTATTCTACAATTTTCTTTAATAAAAATCTATTCAAGGATTTTATTTTAACTAAAACTCATACTGATTCAGTTACTTTTAGCGATATGTTTCATCAGAAAATGTTCACCCTTTTCTACTATGTGTAGATACAGAATAAATGTGTTATACTCCCTTTTATTTTACTTTTTTTTTTTGGCTGAATGACTATGGGTTTCTATAATTTAATTTAATGATATCACCATTACAATTCAATTTCTCAAGGGCTTTGATTCAGGACATTGGAAATTATAGGAAGGCATCAGTTCATTCATGTACAATTATGACCTGTGCCTTCATAGAGATTGTGTGGGTTGCTTTTTTATTTCCTTTCTTTTGTGTGAGTTTGTCAGTGACGTTAATAGAAAATCCTGAAATGCAGCAGAAAGAGAGAGTAGAGTGGGTGTGTGGTGGAGAATCATGGTCACATGATGGTCACTCGCTGGACTCAGATAACCAAATCCAAGTTTAATAATCAAAGCTGTTCTGATGAAGCTAGTTCAAACTAAATGGGATTTTTAATGTGATCCGAAGTGTTGTTTTATTAAAACTAGAGAAAAGGAAGTAACTGGGGCAGCATAATGACCGTTTCCACGTGGTTGGGATGATTTTACTGACATTGTCTCTTGCTCATAGTGAGACAGAGACCCTTGTGCTTTAATTTTGTGAACAGGTGTATTCGAGTGGTAAAAAGCTTTGCCTCCATACCCTAATATTCTTAGCTAGGTGAAAAATAGTCATACGGTCATTTTGTATTTGCCCCTCTATTGCCATTCACTTTAGAGCCAGAGTAGAATATATGAAGTGAAAATAGTTCATCTCATTTGAAATTAATTTAAATTTATCTTTATCTAATTAAAATGGACATTTCCCCTCTTTTTACTATATAGCCTCCCCACCTTTACTAAGTGTTTCCTATGTTTTAAAGAATAATATAGAAATTTATATTTTTTACAAACCGAAATCCCTATATTCTAAAAATAATATATAAGAATAATTATGCTCAGTATTCATTCAATGAAAATCTTAATTACTATGTCAACTATTACATTATTTTAAGTTACTTTAATGGAAGGTTATTTTCAAGAGGCTTTAATTTTTGAAAAGCATCTTGATTCCCGTGCAATAAATGATATTTATAAGCAAATAGAAGGAATTAAATGGAAACCTGCTAGGCCTTCAAATGATTACACACTCTTCACTTGATAGAGGGATTAGCATCTAGATTCAAAGGAAATTAATTAAAATTTAATCTAATCTTTTTGAAAGATAGATTTACTATTTTAAAAAATAGCATCACACAGTGGCTATTTTATGTTAAAAAATAACCATGAGTTAGCTGAGATGAATTTACAGGTATAGCTAAATGAAACTTTTGATTTGTATAAACTCCTTTGACTATTTTTTCTTGACCCTGACTTGATCATTAATGTGATCTCTATAACGTTGTGTAGATATATGAGTAAATGGGGTTAAGCTTCTTTCAGAAGCATTTTCTTGTGCTTGACTACTGTGTTAAACTTCTGTTTACCATTTTATTTTTCATGTTAGAAAACCTGTTGTTTATACTGTATTTCTCATCCCATTTTTACACATTATTATTTGTGACTTCACTCTGAATTTCTCCAAAATTATTAATATCACTTAAAATGAGACTTCTTCATGCATGTGTTTTTTGTGTTTTTGGTTTAAGAATAAAATCAGGAATATGTCAACAGAAGTTAAAAGGAAAAGAGCAGTAAAATCATAATGCACCAAAACTGACCCATCCAAAGGATTGTGGGTAAAAGTTATGGTTAGAACCAATGTACTTTGAATACCATTAGTAAATACTCTTCATAGTGTGAGAAACAACATGGTTTTTTTACAAGCAGAGGTAAAGGTAGTCATGTTTGCTGACTGAACAAAACTTGTTTGTTGAACTGAATGACATATACAAAGTCATGAGACTCTTTTGTTAGACTTAATAAACTGACTATAGCAAACACTTCATAAAGCAGTGCCACAAAATTATACTGAGCAGTGACAGTATCTTCCAAGAGGTTTGTTTTGGGAATGTCACGTTTATTTGGGTAGAGAGTACAGCCAGAATGATCCATAGAAGCCTGAATGGTGAGTTTTCATCTCCTGTGCTTCAGAAATAATATCAGGAAAGACCGATCTCTGGAAAATGATGTCCTGCTTTGTAAAGTAGAAAGCCAGTGAAAAATAAAGACCCTCCTTTTTTGGCCCTTGACCCCCTTTTTTGGCCCTTTACTTCATCCAACATGAAGTCTTTCTCTAGTAATTGATCTCTCCCGATGACCTGTGTGAGTGAGTCACACAGTGTTCTGCTGTGATCCATAGGCTTCCCATTGGCTACTTTTAAAAAGGACTTGGTCTTAGCCTGCAATTGTCACTAAAATCTTTCCAGCATACTCACCTCCATGGAGCCCATGCTGACTCCTAGTGACCCCTTGTGGGTGTTCTAGAATGTGACTATTTAAGGGAGTGGAAGCCCAGTCTCTCTCCTTCGGACCTGTGGGTAATGTCAAACTGCCGACCATACAATTGCAGCCCAAACAACTACACCACCAGGACTCCATCACAATATGACTGATAGATGGATGATGGGATATCTAAGATATAGCAGGAGCCCTGGTGGCATAATGTTTTTGCTCTGGCCTGTTAACCACAAGAACAGAAGTTCAAAACCACCAGCCACTCCTGGGAGAAAGATAAAGCCTTCTACAAATTAGTCTCAGAAACCCATAGGAGCAGGCCCACCATGCCCTATAGGGTCACTATGCTGTGAGATCAATGCGATAGTAGTAAGCTTGGTTTTGGGTTTTATAACAATGTATCGTTCCAGGCCTCCGAGGGTCTCAGTGCTGCTATAGTCACCCTGAGCATTGTTCTCACCATCCCGCAATGCCTGCCTCATAGGGGCCTTTAAAACCCTAGTCTAGTTCTAAAATGTATTATAACATAACATCAACCCTACTTGGACCCTTTCCTAAGTATAAACTTCTAGATAAATATTGGTCCGCTAATAGCAACGTTGGTGGTTCAAATCCACCAGCTGATCCATGGGGAAAAGATGATGGTGTCTGATGTATAGATTTACAGTCTCAGCCTTATATAGAGTTGCTATGAGTTACAATCAACTCAATAGTAGTGCATTATAAGAACGCATACCAGGATTATGTAATGTGTGGAATGCAATTGAAATTTCTTAAAGGTTTTCTTGGTACCAATGCTAATGATTTGTTGAAGAATAAAGAATTAACAAAAATATAGGCACACATTTATTTTTACAGTATGGCAATATGATCCATATTGCAAATGATAGTTATTAACTAAATAATTGAAGATGCTCAAGTCTTTATGTACCTGAAACCATTTTAAAAGACATTGTATTAGACATTACAACCATTTCTCTTATTTAGAATTTTTAAGAATGAATGTACGTTTTAAGCTTATAAAAGAAATTACTGTCTGAAGATATCTTCAAATCAAGTGTCTCCCAACTAACAGATAAGAAACTAGGTCCCGATGGACATTCCCATTTAGACTAGAAACGCAATCCACTCCACCATGGGAGGATAAGGCCATAAGCAATGCCAAGATAAATGAGAATTCTTGAAATTAAGGGTTTGAGAAAAGCATGGGCAATTTTGGATTTTTCTAGATCTGTTCTTTGCAGGAATACATCAATATTTACCGAATCTTTCTTTTCTCAGACTTATACTTTAAAAGCGTGTTTCTGAAATAAGCTGCTTACCTACATATTAAAAGTTTGTTCTGGGAGAGAAAAATCACATCATCAAAGCTCTCTAAGTAAAATGCTTTTAAGCAAAACTCTTGAATGTTTTATTGCTACTCAACAAATTGAAATTTCAGGTAGAGGACCAAATGGATTTCTGTTTTATGTAAGGTTCTTTAAAAATAATATATAAATGTTCAAAAGCTTTACTCTCCAAAAATATGTATCTGTAGCATCATGTGTGTGGTTTATGGAATAAGAGTTATAGTTCAGCAGATTTCTAAAAGGCTTTTGAGACAGAGACATGAATTTTTACAGATTCTAATTACAAGTTAGAAGTCATCTCACTGTGGGAAATTAAAAATGGAGCCAATTAGAGAAAATTTCACTTGAAAGAAAAATACATTATGGAAAAAGCAATAAAAGCACAAAAAATAGGAACGTAAAATCACTTCTTAGTAGCTTCTATGATTCAATTGTAGATCAATAGCCTGTAGTTAATGCATTACCAGAAGAGCATTAATTTGCAATTACCGCAGGTGATCTGATCCTCCGTGTCCTGTCCATTGACACAAATGACCTTTTGTTGAAAAGGATTCCTTAATCGTTATTTTTAATAGAGCAACAGAGACACAAGGAAAGTAGATGTCACATTCACCCATCAGTGTCTTTTCCCACACAAATTGGGCCCTTTGTTTTTTAACCCCCAATAGTTATAAAATATAATATAATGAACCCAAGGACAGGTATCTCTCTGTACAAGATGGATATAATATGCTTGCACTGTATGGTGGTAGATAAAAAAACGATTCAAAGTAAAGCTAAAATTGCCCAGAACTCGATATAAAATGAAGTAGATCTTTCTACTTCTTACTAACAAAATCTGTCTTCCTAGCAAACATGAGACTTAGGTTCAACTAAGTGTGTTTGTGGGATTTTTTTTTTTGAACGTGTAAGCTTGTGTGCTCTCATGTCTCAACACCACATATTTTAAAAATGAATTGGGTCTCTGCTCTCTTGAGACTGGACTGAAATCTGAAATAGTGTGACAAGGGCACATACTACCTTTTCCACTGTGTCATTCACAGCCAGAATGGCCGCATAGTGACAGGGACCTTCAGAGGATGCTACCTTTATGAGGAATGTGTAAACATAAATGAAAACACATTAGATTGCTTGGTCCAAATCCTAGCTCTGTTATCCAATATTTGTCTAATCTCGGGCTTATGTGCTATGTGAACCTCAGTTTCCTCATGTATGATTAGGAGCACAATAATAACTACTCATGAGATGGTGGTGAAAGGTAAAGGTGTTACAACATGGAAAATGATCACGGTGCCCAGAACAAAGGAAGTGCTGTGCAGATGGTAGAAATGAATTCTTTACATTGTCATTATCCCCTCTGTTAGTAGTTTTATGCATGAAAAGATCATTTTAAAACAAAATATATATTTTCCTCTATTTTAGTTTTTTATTATCATGTCTCTTCACTCAGTTTGGTAGAAAAGAGAGCCAAAGAAAAGGGTCACATGCTTATATTTTACGGGGAGGTGAAATCTAGGGTAGTGAGATGATAGAATCCAGTAATAAGATTGCAAAAGATGAGATTTAAATTCAGAAACGCAGGATAATGCATTACGTAGTTGGCCACTAGTTCATAAACTACAATGACAAAAAGACTGATCCCAGGTGCAATATCACCAGGTAGTCTAGAGAATAGAAAGACTTCACTGGGATAATCTATCACAGGACATTGTGGAGGAAATATATCTGCCATTCTTCCTGCCTTCTCCCTCCAATGGGTTGAAGTTCAGCTCTTAGAGAAGTTCATGGCCAGTCCTCCTGGGTCTTATGAAAATTAGTCAGAAATCCTGCTTCCACACCCTGGGGCATGACTCTGCAGGGCACGACATGCAGTATACTATTATCTTCTAAACTTCTGCTTGTAGGATTCCTTCTTAAAGATTCATAGTGACAGATAACTTATTGCCTTAGAAGTTAACCATTTAAAATTATAAGAAAAATATACCAGGTGTTGTGAGAAAACAAAAAAACCTACCTCCCAGTATATTTTATAAATTAACCCTATTTCTTCTTTCTAAACTACACAAGGTGCACCCAGTCAGTTTTGTTTCATAAAAGCATAGACTTTTAGGAATGGAAGAAACCTTGAGAGCCCATAAGCAGTTTAATACTATTGTGGTAGTGGTTGTACAACTCTTTTTGATATGATTCAATAAAGGATTGTATGATATGTGGATTATGTCTCAATATAAACATTTAAAGAAAAAACAAAAAGTTGAATCTTATGTTCATATTGCCCTTGTAATCTTTTAAAAACTATGGGCAGTAACACAGAGAAATTAAACTAACATGTAATTAAAAAATTTTTTTCCAAACCATACCCTAAATCAGCTCTCTCCCACAATTAGACACATGAGACAACGATTGGGTAGACTAAAGAGAAACAGAACACTGCAAGGGACTGAAACAGACATATCACCGACTGATGGAAACCTGGAGAATGATCACAACAGTCACTTAAGCCTGAAGAAATGATTCCTGCTTATAGTTGGAGCCCCCAGGGAAGTGTTTCGAAATGATTTCAGTAATGTGGTTAAACCAACATGCTGTAAAACACCTCCTAAAGTTATTAATCAGAAGCAGAATTGACACCAGATGAGATGGGTTTCTCTCTAGGGCTGAAGATTCTCCTTGTAGAGATTTGATCATTCCTCCATTCCTTCGTGTGCATTCTTTTTTCCTTCTGTGCTCAGAAGTACTAGTGAGCCATTAAGTATCCCAATCATCAAGCAGAGAAGAAATTGCAGGAATAAACAGATGAATAGGGTAGGGGAAAGAGTGGAAGAATGTCATTGGGATCAAATAATTGAGAACTGAATTTAACTTCATAAAAGAAAGCAACTTATATGTACAGATTTTTCCCCACCTGTCCATGGCTAGCTACATCACATGAGTAAACTAGTATGCTTGCTAGTCAATTTGTCTTAAGGTTGCCTATTGGAGTAATTTGACCTTTTGGAAGTCTTAATGATTCCTTTCATGCGTCTTCTGTAGTGTGCTTTCATAGCACTGGGCATTCTGATACTGAGATAATGTGATATCTTAGGTCAGTGTCACCTAAGGAACAGGGAGATAAAATAGGTTAAACTTTTTCCTAAAGTCTAACTACAACCTGAATCACCTGAAAGTATTATAGCTTTTCAAATAACAGTTTAAAACAATAATAATAATGGATAACATTTATATAGAACTTATCTTATGGAAAATGATTTTTAAACATATCTATAGATCTAATAATCAGAGAAGCGCAATTGTATAAGAAGAATGAAGCATCAGGATTGGAGTAAGGCTTTGAAAGACCTGGTATATGTAGATGTCACAACCTTGCTTACAGAAAATGAGGAGACCATAAATCACTTGCTAATGAAAATCAAGGATTACAGCCTTCACTATGGATTGCAGCTAAATGTAAATTAGACCCAAACCCTCAAAACTGGATCAATAGGTAGCATCATGAAAAGGTTGAAGTTGTCAAAGAGTTCCTTTACTTGTATCCACAATCGATACTCATGGAAGAAGCAGTCAAGAGATCAAATGACCCATTGCAATAGATAAATTTGCTAAAGAAGACTTCTTTAAAGTGTTGAAAAGCAAGGATGTTATTTGGAAGACTAAGGTGCACCAGACTCAATGCATGTGAAAGTTGGACATTGAATAATGGACACAGAAGAATTGATGCATCTGAATTATTGTGCTGGCAAAAAATATTAAAACTATCATGGGCTGCCAAAAGAACAAACAAATCTGTATTGGAAGAAGTATGGCCATGCGCAGAGTTCTCCTGAAAGGAAAGGATGGAAGGATTTTGACTTGCAGATTTTGGATTTGCTGTCAGGAGAGACCAGTCCCTGAAGAAGTAAATCACGCTTGGTAAAGTAGAGGGTAAGTGAGAAAAGAGGAAGCTCTCAATGAGATGGATTAACACAGTGGTTGCAATAATGGGCTCAAGCAAGGGGGTCATTGTGGGGATGTTTCATGAGTTTGAACTAATTCAATGGAGTTTAAGAATAACAACCTAGATCTAATACATATGCACAGAAGGAGAAAACAAATAGATGTCAGATGAGATTATGAAACTTGCTTTTGAATATGGAATTGCTAAAGTAAATCATAGAAATGATAAAGTAAAAGAGCTGAACAGAATATTTCAAAAGGCAGCTCAAGATAAAAGAATGTATTATAAGGAAATGCACAGACATAGAGTTAACAAACCAAACTAGAAGAACAAATTCAGCAATTCTCAAGCTGACAGAGCTATAGAAAGAGCCAAGCCTTGTCTTCCAATATTTGAAGTATCTATTGGAAAAAGATTGGAAGTAGGAAACTCCAAAAGAAAATGGAAAGAATACAGGGTCACTGCACCAAAAAAAGAATCAGTCAAAGAGCAACTATCTTAAGAAGTATTATATAAACTGTAAGTACTTTCCACCTGGTTTGCAATGTAACGTTTTACAAAAATGCTCCATAACCAACGGCATTGATGGGAGAAGTCCAGGCCACACTGATGGCACTGATGGCAAAAAACAATGACACTCCCTACCATAATTGTTAGGATGCCAACTGAAATGGGTCAACAAACTGATGCAGCTTTGGAAGCTCTGACTTACCTGTAGCAAGAAATTTGCAAGACAGCTACCTGGTCAATGACTGGAAGAGCCTATATCGGTGTCCATCCCAATGACAGATAACCAATACAAAACAAATAAAGAAAAAAGAGCCCAAACTCAAAGCCATTGAGCTCAATCCAACTCCCAGAGAATCTGTAGGTCAGGGTAGAACTACGCATGTGAGTTTCTGAGATTGTAACTCTTTACTAGACTGGAAAGCCTCATCTTTCTTCCATGGAGCAGCTAGTGGCTTTGAACTGCTGACTGGTTAGTAGCCCAGTGACTAGCCATTGTGCTGCCAGGGCTTCTAAGAACCTAAAATAACACAGAAAATTATCAAACAAAATTAATAATATGATAGGCAGATAAAAAAATTTTATGAAAAAAACTTAAAAATGATTGCAGCAGTACATCTACAGAGTGCTATCAGAAAGTCAAGCCAGCTTTGATGCATCTACTGCAAGATGAAGACCATTCTCAGCAACCAGACTTTGGACATTCCTGAGAATTTTGACATTTCCCTGAAGGGGCGTACAGTTATTGTGAAGGTCCCCAGAGGAACCCTGCAGAGAAACCATGCAGAGGAACTTCCAATGGTATAAGCATAGAACTTAGTTTCCCAGGGAAGAAAAACAAGCGAAGAAGTAGCCATTGCAAACCTTAAGTGTAGTGTCAAAACATTGACAGAAGCAGAAGATTTTCAGGGATAGTGCTACTGGGTGAGGCTCTTGGGAAAGAAGGCACTAGACTGAGGAGAAGCTGCTTTCTCACAGTAGAGTCAACCATACTGACATGAATAAAATAAGACTGACATGAATAAAATAAAGCCTTTGGGAGTATAACCTTCTGGATCTTCATTCGATGATGGAACACTACTCAAAATGAGAAGAAACATCTGCCAAAATCTTCTAACATTTGGAACTCAGAATGTACAAAGTTTGAATCTAGGAAAACTGGAAATCTTAAAGAAAAAAGAAATGTAACATACAAAGAACAATGTTAGTGAGCTGAACCAGACTGCTGCTGGCCATTTTGAATCAAAAAGTCATATAGTTTAATGAATTTACATTTACTATCTAAAAGGACATTTCAAGATCTATCTTGTAGTATAATGCTGGTTGTGTTCAGATTATACTTATCCACATTCAAGGAAATTCAGTCGTTACAACTGTTATTCAAATTTCTGCACCAACCACTCAAACTTGTAATGAAGAAATTAAAGAAGTCTCCTAATAATCTTCTGTCTGAAATTGATCAAATGTGCAATCAAGATGTATTGATAATTATTGTTGATTGGAATATAAAAGTTGGAAACCAAGAAGAGGGAACACTAGTTGGAAAATATGGTACTCGTGATAGAAAGGAAGCTGGACATTACATGAGAGAATTTTGAAGACCAATGACTTGTTCCTTGCTAATACCTATTTTCAACAGCACAAAAGGTGACTACGCACATGCACTTCTGATGGAACACACAAGGCATTTTCAGTCCCCTCATTTATGTGTGAAATTGGGACATGGAATAACAAAGACCAAAGAAGAACAGATGCATTTGACTTGTGGGGTTCACAAACAATATTGAATGCACCACGGACTGCCAAAAGGACAAACAAATCTATGGCTCAAGTGCTCCTTAGAGGCAAGGATAGCAAGACTTTGTTTTGCATATTTTGGACATATTGCCAGTAGGCAACATTCCCTAGAGAAGGACATCATGCTTGGTAAAATCAAGACATACCAAGAAGAGAAAGGTCTGCAGTGAGATGGTTTGACACAATGACGGCAACAATGGAACAATTGTGAGAATGGTGCAGGACTGGACAGTGTATTGCTCTGTTGTGCATTCGGTTGCTGTGGGTTGGAGTTGACTAATGGCACCTACCAATAACAGCATTGAGAGAATCTCCTCCACACATGTTGAAGAGTAAAATCTCACTTTGGAGACTAAGGTGCAGCTGACCCAAGTCATTATAGTTTCAATTGCATCAAGTGCATGAGAAAGATGGTCAATTTATAAATTTGAATTATGGCTTTGTCAAAGAATTTTGAAAGTAACATGAACTGCTAGAAGAATGAACAAATTTATCTTGGATGACATACTGCCAGAATGCACCTTAAAAACAAGGACAGTGAGACTTCATGTCACTTATTTTACCATATTAGGAAAGACTAGTCCCTGGAAAAAGGAACCCTGGTGGTCTAGTGATTATGGATTGTGCTGTGATCCATGTGGTAGGCAGTTAAAAACCATTAGCAGTTCTGCTGGAGAAAAACTGGGATTTTTAACTCCCATCAAGTTACAGTGGATTGCTGTGAGTCAGCATCGACTCGACGGCAGAGAGTTTGGTTTGGAGTCCCTGGAAAAAGAACATCAAGCTTGATAAAGGGGAGGGTCACAAAAAATAAAAATAAAAAAGGAAAACTGTTGATGAGATGAGATGGCAACAATAGAGATGGCAACAATAGGCTCAAGCATAACCACAATTCCGAGGCTGGCAGAGACGTAAACAGTATTTAGTTCTATTGCATTTAGGGTTGCTATGCATCAAAGCCAACTTGATGGCGCTTAACAACCTATGTAGATGTGTTTACAAAAGCAACTTGCACATAATAAGTTTCTGCCCGTTTTTCTCTCTCTCTTTCTCTACACACACACACACACACACACACACACACACACACACACACGGGCTTCAAAATTCATGGAAAACTGGAGTTGAAATATACTGAACTTTTTGAAGCTATATATGTGTATATATACACACATATATTCACAGGAATTCTGGTGGTATTGTTCTATGAATATATATGTATATATACATATATATTATATATACAGATATATATTCACAAGAGAAGCCCCAGTGACACTATTTTACTGTCAATATATATGTGTGTGTATACATATATATGTATATATGAACACACACACAAACACACATATATAGCTTTAAAATGTTCATGGTAAAAGTCCGGTATCTTTCCATTCAATTTGTCATGAACTTTTTGATGCTCTGGTGGCACTGTGCTGCTGTAAATACATTTATCTCTTCAGCAGCTTGCCCCAAACCATGGTATTTTCAGTCACCTCATGAGCATATAAAAGTTGTACATTAAATAAAGAACACTGAAGAAAAATGGATGTGTTTGAGTTCTGGTGCTGGGGAAGAATGTTGACAGTACCCTGGGCTGCTAAAATCACCAACAAATCTAGGAAGAATATGTGCAAAGTTCTCTAAGCGCAAGGATAGCGAGTCTTCTTCCCATGCACTTTGGACATGTTGTTAGGAGAGAACAGTCTCTAGAGGAGGACACCATGTTTGGTAAAGTAGGAAAACAAAAAATAACAAACAATAACATATTCACGACCAAACTGTTTATGGAAGCCTAGTTTTTCTCCCAAGGAGTGGCTGGAAAGTAGGGGATGAGGAAAAAGTAGAGAGGAAGAGAGAAATAAGTAAGTCCTCAGTAAAATGGACCAACACAGTGGCTCTAATGATGAGCTCCTACAGTTGGAATAATTGTGAGGATGGCACAGTGAGACAGTTAAAGTTTGTTGTGCCAACCTGGCCAACAGACAAACACGTGGGGTTAATTGAAGGGGAGAGGGATAAATGACTTGGTGAACCTCACCTTTCGAGTTCTCCAGTCTCTTGCTTTGTGATGGTTGGACCAGGGTGCAGCTGCCTTTGCCAGTTAGTTCCCTGCTTCAGCTGGCAAGGCTGACTTCCTGCAAGGCATCCCTGAGGAGAAGCCACATGGACCTAACCCGATGCAACCCTGGGTGCTGGCGCAGCCGTGTGGAAACCCCTGTCAGCACTGAGATGCTTACAAGTTCACTGACTTGGCTTTCCTCCTGCAGTCGGCATCATTGCGTGTGTTTTGTAAAATGGAGGAGGACTTTGTGGATGGTGTCAAACATATGGGTTAATGTTGGACTTGTGGGCTTGGGTAGCACTGGGTTGGGATGTTTTCTTGATGTGCATTTACCCTTTACATAAAACTCTCTTATACATGAGTTTCTGTGGATTTGTTTCTCTAATGCACCCAGACTTACACACACAGCAAAGGGCAGTGTTTCCTTCTGTTGTTCATAAGGTTGTTATGTGTCAAAATGCACTCCATGATTCCACCTATTGACAATGCACACGTACACAAACACACACATACACATATATATATATGCCTTCAAAAGGGTTATGGAAATGTTCAGTATCCTTCAATCCCATTTTCTGTGTGTGTGTGTGTGTGTGTGTGTGTGTGAGCGAG
>NW_022104341.1:20922858-20929029 GCF_000313985.2 Echinops telfairi
AAGGTCCACCTGACCCAAGACATGGCATTTTCAATTTTCTCATATTTATGTAGAAGTTGGACAATGAATAAATTAAATGTGAGAAGGACTGATACCTTTGAATTATGATTTTTGCAAAAAGTGAAACATAAATTACAATCTCAGTTACTTGTCTAAGAAAAAACCACATACAAACAAGGTTGTACACAGTTGATCATACTATTATTGCAAAAAAGGGAGTCCAGATTCCCTTCAACTGGTACTTGGATAATCACAATGTACTACATTCATCTAATAGAATAATGGTTTACAGTAAAATGGATTAATACCATAGCTTATACATATACATGATCCTGAAAAACATTATGCTAAATGACATATCAGACATAAAAGAATCTCATATTTGCACTGTATCATTTCTTTTATTTGAACGATCTAAAACACCAAAGACAGGTAGGTAGCATGTAGCAGGGGGAGGAAGTGGGGAGCGACTACAAACAGACACAAGGGAGTTTTTGAGTAAGAGACTGAGTGATAGTCAATTAATATGACCATTCTAGCCAAAATTCTTATGCGCTATATGATAATTCTGGGCTTTCTATGCCTATGGATATAGAGCTGTTTGGGAAGGCACTCTCTACTAATGAACAGGAATAGAATGGGATTAAACCTGACTTAAGTAGAAGGTTTGAATTGGGCCACACGTTCCTTGATGGCTTCTTTAAGTTTCCACTTAAGAACCAACGTGAATCAGATGGCACTCTGTTTTGCTTGGATACATAATGATGGTGCCATACAATTCTACATTCATTCATTGCCTCACCTGGAAAGCCAGACTTCTATTTTCTGAGCCACTTATTTATTCTTACAAAATAAATTATTGCTATAGAGACACGTTTTTAAATGTTGTGTTCACAATTGTATAACTCGGTACATTTGCTAATTATCAGTGTGCAATACTTAAAATTCATTTATCTGGACATAGACTACTTAAGTATTTTGTATTATGATAAATATATTAAATACTAAATGCTCCAAATCTCAACTGAGTGATTTGTTGGTTTTAATCATAAGAAAAAATGTGGCCTAATTTTTGTATTTAAAACATCCTCACAAATACTGTATAGATAATGATCCATCAAAGCTGAAAAGTTATTATAGTAGCCTTGGAGAGATGGAAGGAAGGAAAGGAGGGCAGAAAGAAGGAAGGAAGAAAGGAATTTCTAGGTTTCTGGGCACTGGAAAATCCAAGTTGTAAGTAGTAGAAAAATTAAGTATGCTTCTGGCTGTGTTAAGATATTTGGGGGATCCCCAGTGAAGATAAAAAGATAGGTTGTTGGGTCAACTCTGTCCTAGCCTACTATCAGATAGATTCACCAAATAGATTAACCCAATATTGATAAATGCATGTGTCTTATTTCCAAGCTGATGTGTACATGTGTGTTCCAGTTCTTATAGCTGCCTCACAGTGATGAAAAGATGATTAGTCACAGGTAGACACATTGATACATGTTTGTAGGGTGATGAGAAGAGCAGGGGATGAATGGATAGATGAATTTCTAGGTCAGTGTGTGTTTAGAAATAGACAGTATGTGTATAGATGTTGAATGGTTCAGAAGGACAGTTTCAATAATCCCTGGTCACTCTCAGTGATATATTTCTGAAGCTGAGTTTCAGAGGAAAAGATGAAAAGAAATAACATTCACATATATAAAGGAAATCAAGAGCAAGAAAACATTTGCTTACAAAAGAAAAATATTTCTAAGTTATTAGACTTAAAAATATTTGCCAAATTCATCTTCTTCGGATATTCTTCTTCTAGGAAGAATTATTTTTCAGCTATGATTAATTTGAGAATTTCCTATACATTTAATGTTCTATGGCAGATAGCTCTTTTGAAAACTCTTAAAGGAGATTCCCCACTTAGATTGTTACTGCTTTTAGTTGTGCAGAGTATAACTAGGCTCTGTAGGTTTTTTGAGGTTGTTGCCTTTGGGAAGCAGATCTCTGAGTGGTTTCAAACCACCACCCTTAAGACTAGTGCTTGAGTACTTAACCTTTTTTGCCACCCACTTACATAGAGAAAAGAAACAATGATTGTTGTTAAGGTGACAGATCAAAACCAAGAGGACCTAGAAGCTTCTTGAAATTAAGAGTTTCAGCATGCAAATATAATACTTCATTATCCCCACATAAATTATGCTGTTCAAAGGAAGATAATATGTCTAAGAATTCAAATATCAAAACTCTGTTTCGGTTAACTGGTTTTATCCCACAGTGATAGACATGTCAGATATTATAATATTTAGCATATTTCCTCATGTGGAAAATGATAGGATTTCAATTGTCATGCATTAAGGGCATGAGCCATAATCTCATTATCGTCTCCCTAAATCAATCACCACATCTGTGGATATTAACTCCATCCTGATGACACCAGATGCAGTGTTGTATCTGGTGAAAGAAAGATCCATGACTCATCATTGGGCTTGAAACTGAAAATTCACTAATCACTGGTAAATTCAGTATGACCTTGTACACTAGGATTCATGCTCCTTTTCGTTAACAACTAAACTAGTATATTTCATATCCATAAGACTTGGCCTTTTCTACATGCTAGAACATTTTACAAGTCAGTGAGGTTCATTTTAAAGATTTCAAAATATAACAATTTAAAGTAAGACATTTTATTGATAACACTGAAATGCTAAACACCTAACATCCATCTTATCTGTATCTATCTTTTCTTTATTCAATATGACTATTCAATAATTAGATTGTTCAGTAATTAAATCTTGTAATATATGATCTGGGTTAGAGAAATGTGATAGTAATTTATATTTTTAAAGCACAACAATTGAAATTCGGTCACATTTGATCTCAAAATTCTACCCCTTATAGTCAGCTAATTGTTTACAAATAAGTGTGATAATTTTAGTGCTTAGATTAATTGGATTAGTTTATCTTTTAAAAACAAAATAAATTGATCAATATAGGGGGAAAAAGATCTTGGCAGGCTGTACTTGCGCATATAAATTCTAAGATTGAAAAAAAGTGCAGAACTTTATGAGTTAGTTGTACTTTTCAATCAGACCCACTGCGTGACACCTAACATCCAAGAAAGCCTTCCTGGAAAACAGTACTTTATCAATGTTACCTCGCTTGCTACTCAACAGCACTGTGAGAAAGGTGTCTTCTAACAAATAAATAACAGCCTAACCTCAGGCTGCTGCATTCAGAATTTTGTAGATAATTGCATATGCAAAGAAACTAGAGAAGGGGTGCTTACATTAGTATTTGTTGAATGAAAGAACAGATTAATGAATTGCTAATTTTTTAGCAATAGAGAAAGACATTTGAAGAAATGATGACAGTAAAAATTACTTTCTTTTGGTCAAAATACAGACTATTATTAAGCCCTCCTACCTGTATCCCCAGGAAAGAGAGGGAAGATCTTTACTGGGCAGATGCAACAGTCATCTAGGCCACGTGTTAGAGGAAAAAGTCATTTTAATATCAGTATGTGCAGAGATCTGTTTACCTAGATCTAAGTATTATCATTTATCTAGAAATATGTAGAGTAAGCCAATGAAATTCTGTTCTTTTAAAGTATGAATGTGGAGGAATTACAGAAAGAGGAGAAATTATAACAAATTAAAATATTAGTCCTGATACATGGAGAAACCTTGATTGACCTGGATGATTGTATGATATAGGGTCAAATATGAGAATCCACATGCAAATCAGGACAGAAATATTTCCCTTCACTTCTCCTAGGTGAAATGTATTTGTCCTTTATTGCAGTTAGAATATCCCTTGCTATATATGAATATTTTAGCATATATACATACATGTGCGAAAATTAACAATTGGTAGATTGCATATATTTAACTTGATACTGTGAGTCCAGTCACTGTTATAGTGTGTCATTAAATAATATTGAATTACACATGACTTCAGTTATTATTGAAGTGAGCTGTCAAAGAAAGAGGTGATCAAATAGCAACTGTAGTCAAGAATAACATCTCCAGACTGGGAACACTAGGTAGGCAATAATCCACACACAAGCTGGGTCCTATCTGGCTGTGAGCAATGGTACTTTGAGTGCCCAGAAGGATGCTGAAGGAGTATAGATGCTTTGTTGCATCCCGGAGAGACATAGGGATACCTGAAGGATGCGATTGCAGTTAGGTACTATTGAGCTTGTTCTGATTCAGAGCAACCCCATTTACAACAGAACAAAAATACTGCCCAATCATATTCCATCCACATAATTGTTTTGTTTGAACCTATTTTTTTAAATCATTTTATTAGGGGCTCATATAACTCTTATCACAATCCATACACACATCAATTCTGTAAAACACATTTGTACATTCATTGCCCTCATCATTCTCAAAACATTTCCTATCCACTTAAGCCCCCGTCATTAGGTCCTCTTTTTTCCCTGCTCCCCACTCCCCCCTCCCTCATGAGCACTTGATAATTTATAAATTATTATTTTGTCATATCTTGTCCTGTCCGATGTCTCCCTTCATCCACATTTCTGTTTTCCATCCCCCAGGGAGGTGGTCACAAATAGTTCCTTGTAATCGGTTCCCTCTTTCCAACCCACTCTCCCTCCACCCTCCCAGTATCGCCATAGTGTTTGAAACTATTTTTACAGGTACTCTGTTCATCCATCTTGATGAAGATTTTTATTTTTTTTAACCTTCTGCAATGCATGATACCCTTTCCCAGGAACTAGTCTCTCCTGATAAGATACCCCAAATATCTGAAGCCAAATCTTCATATCCTCTCTTCTAAGGAGATTCTGACTACTTTTTTGATGCCTATTTATTTATTCCTCTGAAATCCCCTGGTGTAGCAGTCAGGTGCTCCTTAGTCCATAAAGTATCATCTTTACTACTCTTTACTATTTTAAACAGGTTTTTGGTGGAAGATCTTCCTAATGTAATAATTTTATTCCTTGGCTGCTGCTTCCATGAGCATAGGTTATGATTCCAGGTAAAGAGACCCTGGACAACGTTGATGTTTAGTTGCTCTATTTCAAGACCTTGCTTATTGTTCTGGCTGTGAGGACTTTCTTGCCTTATGTTGAGTCGTAGGCTTAAAGTCCACTTTGCTTTCAGCAAGAAAGGTTGTATCATCTGTATGTTGTAGGCCATTCATGAACTCTTTTCCAATACTGATGTTTTCTTCTTATTCATAAGGTTCAGCTTCTTGGATTATTTGCTCAGCAAAAAAATGGAATAACTATGGTGAAAGGATATACACAAAACACTTTGTTGAATAACTAAGTGTCCTGTAATTCTCATTTTTCAGAATGTTACACACAATTTGTTATAATCTACACAATTGAGTGCTCTGCATAATCAATAAAATACAAGTAAATATTTTTTTCTGGTATTCTGTGCTTTCAGCCAAGATACATCTGATGATAATTCTGGTTCAATGTCCTCTTCTGAATTTGACTTAACTTCATCACAGCTCTGTGTAGATGTACTACTGCAACTATTTTAAAATTATCTTCAGCAAAATTTCACTTACATGTGATATTAAAGATATTATTTAATAAATGTTGCATTTTATTGGATCATCATTTTTTTGGAATGGAAACCAAGAGGTGTATCTTCCAGTCAGCTGGCCGGATAACCATCTTTCAAATTTCTTGACATAGACTAGTAAGTGCTTCCAGTGCTATATCAGCTTGTTGAAACATTTCAATTGGTAGTTCATCAATTCCTGAAGCTTTGTTGTTTGCCAATGCAAAAGTCAAAGCAGCTTGGACTTCTTCCTTCAGTACCATCAGTGCCTGGTCATATGCTACCTCAAGAAATGGTTGAACATCAACCAATTCTTTTTGATACAGTGGCTCTTTTCCTCTCCATCTTTTGCTGCTTCTGTCATTGTCCATTATCTTGTCTGTAGAATCCTTCAATGATGCAACTTGATGTTTGAATTTTTTCTTCAGGTTTTTCTGCTTGAGCTATGCTGTGTTCTTCTTCTCTTTTAGTTCTCTAACCAAGGCTTTTTCACACTTCATTATAAAGTTTGTTTTTGTCTCTGAAGCTGTCCTTTGAAGTTGTTTATTCCTTTCTCTTATTTCATCATTTCTTCCATTCCCCTAGTTTCAGAGTCTCTTGTGACATTTATTTTTGTCTTTCTTTTCTGACATTTTTTTTAATCAAT
>NW_022104341.1:20929323-20939590 GCF_000313985.2 Echinops telfairi
TCAGTGTTCACTGCATCAATTCGATTATTGAGGCATTCTCTAAATAGTTGAGTCCTGGTGTAAAATAATTACTCTTTTAATGGTGTGATAAGTAACGCAGACTCTAAATGCACTAGAAGTTGAGAAAAAGCATTCTGTTTTGGGTTGATGTGAGTCCTAAATTGTGATCTATTTATATAATTAGAAAGAGAGAAAAAATTTTTCAGGGAACAAAAGAGAATTGCACTTGTCATTGGATTACACTACTATGACATCTTGGTCTTGATTAATTTTTTCACTTTTTATTGACCAAATATTTTGTGAGAAACAGGTTTTTCTGGCCTAAACTGTGTGTGTTTGTGGTAGTGAGAAAAAAAATACCTTTTCCCTTTTTTTACTGCCCTTTAAAGCTGATGGATGTAATCAACATATCACACATGAATTTTAAACTTGGTTTATATTTACTTATTATATATAACCCTGTGGAAAACCCTATATGGTTATACATTTACCTATCTTTTTTTTTCTGTCTTCTTATCTTATTTGATTTACAGTTGTCTTTTAGTAGTTAACTAAAGAAAGCAGGACTGCAAATTGGTCACGAGAAAGGATTCAGGTTGACCTACAACGTGAATACTGGTTCTGCCATTTAATCTATAACCTTCTGTTTATTGGTCTATTAGCTGAATCAAGGAATAAAATTATCTCATGACATACTTAATGTGATGCTACATGTGAACATATTTAGCTCAGTGCTAACTGTCATTGCTATGTGCCAGCGACTTTATGTACAACAGACTAAAACTATGTACAACAGACTATGTACCCAAACCTTCACATTTATTGTTATGCTTGAGCCCATTGTTACAACCAGTGTGTCAATCTATCTTCCTCTTCTTTGCTCACCCTCCATTTTACCAAGCATGATGTCCTACCTATTCCAGAGACCGGTCTCCTAATCTCATTTCCCAAGTGCATGAAACAATCTTGCCATCCTTGCCTCCAGGGAGCATTCTGGTTGTATTTCTTTCAAGACAGATCTGTGTGTTCTTTTGGTAGTTCATTGTACTTTCAATATTCTTCACTAGCACTGTAGTTCAAGTGCATCCATTTTTCTTCTGTCTTCTTTATTCAGTGTCCAACTTTCACATGCATATTAAGATATTGAAAATACCATGGATTGGGTCAGGCCCAATAGTTAGTCCTCAAAGTGACACCCTTTCTTATTAATAATTTAAAAGGTCTTGTGCAGATTCACCTAATGCAATACATAATTTGATCTCCTGACTACTGCTTTCTTGAGTATTGAGTGTGGATCCACACAAGATGAAATCCTTCAGAACTTCAGTCTCTTATCTCCTTATGATGATATTGCCTGTTGGTAAACTTATGAAAATTTTTATTTTCTTTACATTGAATTGCAATCCTTGATCCTCATTAGCAAATGCCTTCAGTCCTACTCATTTTCAGCTAGCAAATTTTTGCTATCTGTATATTACAGGTTGTTAATAAGCTTTCATCCAGTGCTGACACTGAATTCTTCTTCATATAATACAACTTCTCTGATTATGTGCTCAGCATTCATATAGAATAAATATGGTGAAAAGTTACAACCCTAAGACATATTTTTTTCTGATATTAAACCATGCAGTATTCCTTTGTTCTATTTGTACAACTCCGTCTTGATTAATATACAAGTTCCACATGCGTACAATGTAGTATTCTGGGATTCCTACTCTTCTCAAAGCTACCCATAGTTTGTTATGATTCACATAGTCAATTGTCTGGGCACAGTCATTATAACACAAGTAAACATCTTCTGGATAGTCTCTGTTTTTAATCAATATCCCTCTGACGTCAACAATGATATCCTTTATTCCAAGTCCTCTTCTGAATCCTGCCTGACCTTCTGGAAGATTCCTGTCAATTTACAGATGCAACCGTTGTTGGATAATCTTCAGGAATATCTCACTTGCATGTGATATCAATGATAATGCTTTATAGTTTGAACACTCTGCTGGGTCACTTTTCTTTAGATGGATACTCTTCTGGTAAGTTGACCAAGTAGCTGTCTTCCAAATTTCTTGGTATAGATTGAGTGAGTGCTTCATCAGACTGTTGCAATATCTCATCAATCCTTTTAGACTTTTTCTTTTTTTGCTAGTGCTTTCAGTGCAGCTTAAAATTCTTCCTTCAGAACCATTGACTCTCATATGTTACTTCTTGGAATGGTTGAACGCCAACTATTTCTTTTTGGTACAGTGATTCTGTATTCTTCCATCTTCTTTTGATCTGCCCATCATTTAACATTCTACTCATAGAATATTTCAATATTGCAAATAAAGGCTTCATTTATTAAAGTTCTTTCAGTTTAAGATATGCTGAACTCCCCCCCCCCCATTTTGGTTTTCTAACTTTAGATCAGCTCACTGCTAAGAACTAATAACCATCTAACAGGGGTCCTCAAACCTTTTAAACAGGGGGCCAGTTCACTGTCCCTCATACCCGTTGATGGGCCGGACTACAGTTTAAAATAAAACTATGAACAAATTCCGATGCACACTGCACATGTGTTATTCTGAAGTAAAAAAAACAGGGCAAAAACACCTGGTAGGCTGGATAAATATCCTCGGTGGGCCGCATGTGGCCCGTGGGCTGTAGTTTGAGGATGCCTGATCTAGGAAATGTCAAAGTGTGGTAAGGATAAAGGAATTTGGGTAAATCATAAAAAAAGACAGAAAAAACAGACTGCTAAGTATATAAAATACACAAAACTTATTTCATTTTAAGGGTGATTTTAGTCAGCTTATGGAATTCAGATTTGCATGGTTCTTTGTCCTTACTCTGGTCCTTGACTTTTTCATAGCTAAAAGACTCTTGTAGGGTAGGAGAGTTTCTTAAGCCTTGTCAAGCCTCTGGCAGTACAAATTTCTGCCTAAGCAATAAAAACCCAATGAATTCAATGTGATGTTAAAATATTGCAAAATTGAGTACCTGAGTGCTGAGAATGTGAAACCATACCAAAATTGGGAGAGAATTTTAAAAGAATGAAACAAAACTCTCCCTCCAGTTCCCTCAAAACTGAAAAAAGTTTCAAAGCCGATACTCATTTGCCTGGGATAATCCCAGATTATGCTTAGGAGGCTCTTTTCATGAATATTTTCCTTATATATTACCAAAATGTTCATAGTTTAAAAAATAAATTATAATCTTTAAGCATACTAAAACCTTCAGACTAGAACTTTTTCTGGTGTATGTAATTTTTCTAGCATTTAATATTCATATTCATAAATTATAGCATGTGCTCTTTGGGCAGAAAAGGGATAAATATGACTATTGCCTTGATCATTGCACTGGTTCATCTATAATCATGCTTCAACAGATCAAGCTTTGAAGGTGAAAGGTTAAGCGTTTTTTTAAGTTCTTAATTTTCATTAATTAATAACAAAAAATAATAAAAACAAAAACCATTTTTGTTTCCCTTATTTATCCACAAAAATGTAAACTATGTGAACCTCAAATCTTTCCCTCTTAAAATGAAGAAATTAAAAAAGGTTCTTGAGTATTTTCTAAAAGCACCTCTATTAAAACATTCAACCCTCCCTCCATAATTAGACACTGTGCTTATATTAACTAGAACTTTGGTAAATTGTTTCTAATGTTCTGTGTATTTTTTCCTTCTTCTTCTTGCTATAGTGTTTAAATTTTAAATAGATTATGTGTTCTTAATCAACTGAATTTGGTTTGGGGTTGGGGCACATAAATTATACAAAAATTGATTTGTAATTCAATCACCGCAGTCTGCCCACTGGTACAGGCATACGTTACTCTCATAAATTTGTGTTTTTATCAGTAACAAACCATCAACTAAATTGTGAGTACTTTGAATGGAGACATTATTTTTATGTTAGCCACATTTTTCTCAGTGTAAGTGAATTGTCCCCTTCTCTTGGAATGTTGAATGCTTCCTTGTGATTCTATAGCACAAGTTTGTAACCCATTTTCAAGGCCTAGCTGGGGGTGGGGAGGCGTGGGGATTCCTATGCATTAATTTGCACATACTTTTCTTCTCCAAACATTATAACTTTTTCTCCATCTTCTGTCTAACCCCCATGTGGTATTTTACTAAACTATCTGACAAATAATGTTTTTCTCGCTGTGTTAACTCCATTGAAAACAAGAGATATTTCTAGAATTATAAATTTTAGTCATCTGACAGCTTTTGCTTGCATGTTTATAATTTTTATTTTTGTGAGATATTCTGAATGTGAATAATAGTACATGCAAACCCATTTGCTACAACCTGTGCCACTTTAGAATAATTGACATGTTTGTGATAACTGACACTGCATCACAGCACTCGCTCCGGGTAGTGAGAATGCATGTCAGTAGAAAAGTCCCACTGTCTCAGAAGTGAAGAGGTGGAGCGTCTACACGCTACAGCCATAAGCTCGAACCAAAGAATGCCTACACAGGAGGCTGGTGTGCAGAAAACTCCAGGTCTTGCCTTAGTCTTTTGAGTCTTCTATTTAAGTCTGTGGGGTTCCAGAACCATCCTGAGGCCAGTCTTTGAAGAGGAAGCATGGGTAGCTACGTCTTTTAGCCCTACACATACCTGGCTCACCTACTCTGGATGGCTCTTTTTATTATAATTACTTGGTTCAGGTCATTATTGATAACTAAATCGAGTCTTTAGTTCATTTTGTAAAGGACAAATCAAAGACCGAGGCAGAGACAATTTTCCCTGCCAGGCAAGATTGACTAATTAGCCCACACTGTCCTTAGTCAGCTTGTGCCATCCACAAAGAGCAACATAGATCTATCTCACAAGTGCTCTTCCTAATAGTAATCAAAGGGTGAGCGGCCCATCATCTATGTTGCTCTTGAGAAATTGTTGGAGAATTAAACATTATATTTTGGTCAGCAAAACATCATAGGAATCAAAGGAGAAGGCACCCTGAAAACACGTTATTCTTTTTAGCATGTCTTTAGCTGAACTTTGGTTAAGAAATTAATCTTATCGACAGTGACCACATATTGATACTGAAATATAGTGTTTCAGAATCCATAAAATTCCCTCTTGATTGGGAATTAATGATCAGAATCTTATCAAAGATCATATAATTTAAGATGATAGTGTGTTAGTCCAGGTAGACTAGAGAAATAAATTCATGGACACTCATATGTATATAAGAAAGAAGTTTATATATAAGAGCAATTGAATGCTGAAAAAACATCCCAGCCCAGTCCAGATCAAGTCCATAAGTCCAATATTAGCCCATATGTCCAATACCAATCTATAAAGCCCTCGTCAGACTCACAAAATACATGCAATGATACTGAATGCAGGAGGATCACAGGCCAGTGGGTGGGAAGTCTTGTGCATTCAGTGATGTTGTAAGCATCTCAGCGCAGGCAGGGGTCTCTATGTGGCTTCTCCAGCCCCAGAGGTCTGGTTGCATCAGGGTAGGCCCATGTGGCTTCTCCAGCTCCCAGGGAGTAGCGCCATGTGTCTTGTCAATAGAACATCTCTCAGGGAGTGAGCAGAGAAAGAGAATTGTCTCCTACCTCCACGGAAGAAATACAGGAATTCCCAAAATTCTCAGAAAAAAGTCACGCCCACACAGAGGCCTCATTGGTTAAATATTGATTGACGGCCAGACTCTACCCCTTAACTCATAATCCTCTCAAATTGACACCAGATTATGTAACTCCCACAGGAGAGTAAGTAATGTTATGGACAATGAAATATATACAAAATTAAAGAAACTCTTTTATTTCTTCTTGGAGGAAGAGGGGGCTTTCTATTCCCACAAAGAGTTACAGTCCCAGAAACCCACAGGGGAAATTCTACCCTGCTCTAAAGGGAAGCTGTTAGTTGGCATTGACTCAGTGGCAGTGAGTGAGTTAGTTTATTCTACTCCTATACCTTTAAGATGTATCTGTGAGTAGCCTGTCAGAGACAGAATTTGGGGGGGCGGGGGGTGGGTGGGAATCATCCAAACAATTATCCATTTGCCTTTTTTTTTCTATTCTCTTTTTGGGCTGAACTTTTGAAACACAACATCTGCAAGGCCATTTGCTGTTTCCCTCTACTCCCCCCCCCCATTCAATTTGCTATGGTCAGAACAGAGAAAACTGAACTGAAAGCAGATTTCTTAATAAGACGGCATTTGGACAGCTACTTTTCTTAGTGATCTTGTGCAGTTTAGGAGCAAAGCTGAAATAAGCCCTCTCCTTTAGGGGGAAACAAGATGGCATTCTGCTGAATGCTAGAATTTTATCACTTTGAGAGAGAGAGAAAAAAAAAAGCTGCTTGAGAGTTCTAAAAGTATAAAAGCTTGTGAGATCTCAGAAGGAGTTTAAAATCAATGCTCTGCCACAGTTACAGCCCAGATGAAAGAGTCTGCTGTCTCAATTGCCAGGAAATACTTAGAAATTCTCACTTTGATTTCTTCACGGAGTCCGTTACATTACTGCTAAATGTAATATATAGGGACATCAGGACTTTGATGTTGTATAGCTCCAACAAATGGAAACTAATATGATAGACCAACTAAGATTTGGGGTTTTATGTGGATATACAAATATATCCCCTTCTAGCTCCCAATGTGCTCTGTATGTCTGTGCTGTCTTTGTGTTTACGACTTCATAAAATTAAAATTTTCGTTTCATTCATGAATTCT
Source organism: Echinops telfairi (assembly GCF_000313985.2). Lineage (NCBI taxonomy): Eukaryota > Metazoa > Chordata > Mammalia > Afrosoricida > Tenrecidae > Echinops > Echinops telfairi. The sequence goes on from NW_022104341.1 coordinate 20,935,989, forward strand.
AGTAAATGATGCCATGCTTATATTTTACCAAAAACTCATATGAGAAAATTGCTATTCTGAATTTTTAATTTGACAATATATATTCTAGACCAATATGTAAAGTACAGCATAGTTTTTATATGTTCTATTTATCAGTACTGGTCAGAACTCATCTCAGTGAGGAATTATTGACTTTATGCATTTGTAAAATCTGAGGTTTTTCTTACTGGGTGTGGACATGTAGAATTAGAAACTGCATTCCAATTGAAGGACAGCAAAGGTCTGCATTACAGTGTTTGGAGCAAACCTTGAAATGAGACATCAAATATTAAGATTAAAATTTTTAAGAATCTTCAGATTTCTATAATTATTAGTTAACTAATATATAAGACATCATTTTGTGTTGATGAGCAACTAATATATAAATATATGTACTTAAAAGACTTCATCCACTTAAAATTCTGAATATGGGCTTATTTAGTTATATAAAAGTTACCCCATTTAAGAGTTTCAAATTTATGAAAATAAGAGAGCAAAGTTCAGAAGACCTGGATCCTATTATTGACTCCCCCTATTTACTAATGCTTTTAATTTGGATGTGATATTTAATATTTAGTTGTGACCTCCTCATTTAAACTAAAACCAAACCATTTGCTATCAAACCCACTGCTATCAAGTCAATTCCAATGCATAGCAGTTATATGTGGTTTCTGAGGTTGTATATTTTTATGGGAGCAGAGAGTTTTATCTTTCTCCCACTAGTGGTTTAGAACCACAAGACTTGTGGCCAGCAGTCCACGCTTACCATCAGGGGTGGGGAGAATCCTCCTTTCTAGCAGGTAGACTCCAATTCATGGAGAAACCCCATGTGTTTTAAAGTAGAACTTTTGTTCCATAGGGTTTTCAATGGCAGTGATTTTTTGGCAAGTGGATCACCAGACATTGCCTTCTCTTCTTAATTTACCAAATGATGAACAACAGCACCTTCTTGCCTACTTCTCAGAATGGAAACTCCATAAGATGATACATGGGAGAGAGTGCTATAGCCGAGAAGGCTTCAGAGCCAATAGAAATAAGATAAGAGCACTGCCTTTAGCTAACCATGTGATCAGAGAAAGACTGTTAAACCTCTCTGGTCCCCATTCGTGCCTAATTGCAAAATAAGAATGTTGGCCTCAAATATGTCTGTTGATGTTTTATTGTAAATTATCTTGTTTGTCATCTTGTTTGGGAATTGTGAATAATTACATAAACATTTAACTTTTTGACAGCATGCTTTGAAAACTATGTGTCACTATAAAGCACTCTATAAAATATTATTGATACTTTACACAGTTTAAACAGTTTACTTCTTTTATTAGAGAGACTTTGCAATGATTTGGTGGTTCGTCGGGGGAGCTGGGGACTCTGTCTAGTCATTGGAAGGATAACTCTCTTTATTCATTGTTGATAGTATGGGGAAACTGCATAGAAAGACTCTTGAATCACTTTCAGCTACATAAAGGTAAAAACTCAGTATTCTTTTGTTAATGACTTTACTGATATTTTAAGTCTCTATTGAAATTAAATTGTAGGTGTAGATTGAAGTTGTATATAGCTTGGAGGCATACTTGTCCTAGAGTTTAGTTTACCCACCTAAGTGCTGATGAAAACAGAGAGTTACAATTATGGATTGATCATGTGCTGCATCTAGTGCATCAAGGTCCTGCATTACAAACCGTGTCACATCTTTAGATCTGTGGCTGCCCCATAGCCCAGCAGCAAACGCTCTAGACTCTCGAGAAGTACACTACTTCCGTAGAACCCTTCCTTGTCAAACCATGAGCAGCATAATAGCTATTTCACACGAAGTTCCCTTGGTGGTTTTGTTTTGTTTTGTTTTGTTTTGGGGGGTCCTATGTAAAATTTTCCAGTTTGGCACTTTAGATTCCAGATGATCTGATCTCATGAGGTTGGTGCCATTCTGTCAATCTGAGCTTTATAATTTCCACAGCACTTTCTCCTACAGGGTGTAATTTCATCTTACAGCCATAAGTTAGATATCATCATATACTTTTTTCACATAGGAAGGGAAGGAACAGGCTAAATGAGGGGCCACCATTCACATAACTGCTGAATGCTAGGTTCCAGATGCAGGTCTACTGGTGACAAGACTGAGGCTATCTTTTGAGATAATTACTAGTGCAATTGAAAATAGGGTATATTACTTTCTACTTCATTAACAAAAGAAATGATTAGATTGTGTTTATTCTTCCTAATTCATGCTCTAATTTTTATTCAAATTAATAATTCAAATAATGAAATTTATTTTTGCTGCCAATCTAGGTTAATAAGAACCAGCTACTATTTTAAGTATTAGGTACTTTGATTTTAGTGTCTTATGTGCTAAGTATTGAACCTCCATACATAACTGAACACAGTTGCTCATGATAACACAGCTAAGCAGCCTGACCTCTGGGCTACAATGCTGATGTGTATTAAAGATCGTTAGATTTTACTTCACTGATTGTATTCCAAATCCCTAAATTTTCCATTTTTAAAGTCAACATATTACTTCTTTCCAGCCCTACTCATAGCTTTAATCAGCATATTGAAAGCACTAATGTAGGTAAAGGAGTATTTTTCAATGCACATCATGATAAACATGCAACTTACTATTCATGTGGTTAATCTTTTTATAGAGAAAGAGATAGCACCCTATGACCCTTGTCACCACCCAGACATTTGAGTTGACAGGCTTCAATGTAATGCACCTAATGTGAAAATTCAGGGCACTGTGTCAGACCTCTGGGGGAGACTATTTGGTAGCAATGAGAGCTTTATAGAGCTTTATGGCACACCTCAAACCGTGCTGCACAGGGGGCCCCCACCTATTCAACTCCTGCATCAGGCTGGTCCTGCTGAGAACCTAGGGGCCCCTATTTAAAACAGCTCACTACAAGGATAGTCACACTTATAGAAATAATTAATAGTGGCAATGATCCTTGTAATGGCACCTGATGCCCTGCTGCGAAGAAAGATAAACCAGCCTTCACCATAAAGAACTTACAAATTATACTAAGCAAATATGTTAACAGCTATTAAGAGTCATAATCAGAGCTGTAAAACAAACAATTAAGAGTTGTCATATAAAATACACCCATTTAGGAATAGCAGCTACACATTTAGAATTTTCTGAGGAAGCATTTACGTTTGAGATGGAGATAAAGTCCACGGTGGAGTGTAAAGGTTCAGCAACAACAGGACAGCTTTCTGCACAGTTACATGCTCCAAGTGTCCTTTCCCATGGAAAGCTCCCTGGTTCCCAATGGTGCACGTGCATCCAAAGATGGGTTTTCATCTTATTACAATGGAATCAGAAAGTGAGCTTTGTCTCTTCAAATGTGACTTCTTATTACAAGCAGTAAAAAGACCTCTCACACTGCATCCAGAATATTCACCTGTGCCCTGATGATAGAATCACAAAAAACCCAAACCCAACACATTACCCACTATTCCAACTACTATGGATCAAGAGGACAGAGAATAGCTGCCACATAAGCTCTCTCAGACAGTGGTCCCTACAGAGGCAGACCCTTCTTTCTCTCTGACTGAGCAGGTAGTGGGTTCAAACCTCCAGTATC
>NW_022104341.1:20940876-20941738 GCF_000313985.2 Echinops telfairi
CCCCTAAAGTGTGTGAAATGATGTGACTCTCAAAATCTTAATACAATAAGCTATTTTAAAACCATCGTAAAAGTATACCATAAGCATTACTATAAAACAAGAACAAAAAAATGGAATCTCACAGTGAGCAAAGAGGATTAAGTAAAGCATCAGTTGACTTTTACAGTTAAAAAAAATACAGGGTGGAAATTATAATGATGCTCTTTATAATTGTTCTGGAAAAAAAACACATGAACTCAAAGGAAGTTATAACAGGCCTAGTTAATGCTCAAATTGTTCCTCTTGAGAAACAGAATTTGTATGTAATGTAAATGGGCTTCATAGGACATGTTCCTGTTCTTTTTCCATGCTCTTTCCTACAGACCTGCATTTCTACATTCTTATTAACACAGAGCACTTCAAAATAGGAGCTGAGGATTTTCGTGTTCCGGCTTTTGGTTTTGGCTCGATGTCCTTGTCTGACCTGTGCCATACAAAACCAAACTCACTGTCCTTGATTCCATGCTGGCTGATGGTGACACAACAGAATAACAGAGTAGAGCTGCCCCTGTGGACTTCTGAGACTGTAACTCAGTATGGGAGTAGATAGCCCACTCTTTCTCTAGTAGAGTGCTTGATGGTTTCAAACCGCTGACACTGGGTTTGGCAGCCCAGTGCAGAACTAGGTTCACTATGAATTGTAGTTGACTGCATGGCAGTAAGTTTGTTTTTTGGGGATATGACACAAGTAAGTTAAAAAAATATTTTAAAAGTTGACAATTTAAAAGACAGCAAACTGTGTAAGATATGAAAATAATCAAGCATCCATCTAGCTCAGAAGCAACAAAGCCCACATGGAAGAAGCACACCAGCCTGTGTGATC
>NW_022104341.1:20942416-20944244 GCF_000313985.2 Echinops telfairi
AATTTATCAAGGGTTCATGAGGGTGGGAGGGTGGGAGGGTGGGGGAGAGAGGAAAGAAAGAGGAGCTGATACCAAAGGTACAAGTAGAAAGAAAATGTTTTGAAAATGATGATGGCATCATATGTACAATGTGCTTGTTACAACTGATGTATGGCTATTATAAGAGTTGCAAGAGCCCCCAATAAAGTGATTTATATAAAAAAATTTAACAACATGTAAGTCTTAAATTAAGTCAAGTTAATATGATATGCAATTCAGATGCATTGATTATTACTGATTCCTGTAAAACGAAACTTAGAAATAAAGACGAAGGTTTAGTAGTTGGAAAAAATGGCCTTGGTGATAAGAAATGATGCCAGAGATTGCATGATGGATTTGCACACCAATGAAGTCCTCTCACAAATGACTGTTCTAAAGAACATAAATGATGACTATGCAGGGACCTTGCTGAGTGTAATGTACACAAATCAATTCGACAACATCTGTGGAAATAGATGATGGAAAACTCAACATCATCAGCAAAAATAAGGCCAACAGTTTATATTGCATAACATCGATTGCTCATGTGTAAATTGAAGATTAAAAAAATTAAAACAATTGTGAAAGCCAAAATTTGACTCTGAGTGTATCACACCTGAATTTAGAAACATCTCAAGAACAGATTTGTCCCATTCAACATTCCTGACACAATACGTGCTTGACGAGTTGTTGAATGACATCAAGGACATCATTAAGGAAGAAAGTCAAAGGTCATCAAAAAGACAAGATAGAAAGAAAAGGACCAAAGTGGATGTCAGAAGAGACTCTGAAACTTGCTCTTGAACATACTGTACCTAAAGCAAATGGAAGTAATAATGACATAAAAAGAGATGAACAGAAATTTTAAAGAGCCACTGGAGAAGACAGTAAAGTATTATAATGAGATGTGCAAAGACCTGGCATTAGAAAGTGAAAAAGGGAGCACATATTCAGCATATCTCAAGCTAAAAGAAATGAAAAAAAATTCAAATCTTGAGATGAAATATTCAAGGATTCTATGTGCCAAATATTGAATAATGCAGGAAGCATCAAAAGAAGAGAAAGGGAATACACCAGTCACAGAACCAAAAAGATTGAAGTTATCAGGGATCTCATTTTACATGGAGCCACAATCAACAGTCATGGAAACAGCAAATCTGCTTCACAAGAGATCTTAAAAGAGTTAAAGGGTAAATATATCACTTTGACAAGTAAGGTGGGCCTAACTCAAGCCATGGTATTTTCAAATGCATCATAAGCATGTGAAAACTGGACAACAAGCAAAGAAGACCACAGAAGTATTGCTGCATTTGAATTACATTTGTGTTGTCAACGAATATTGGGTGGACCATGGATGACCAGAAGCCAAAATAAATATGTCTTAGAAAATGTGCAGGTAGACTGCTCATGGGAAATGAGGATGAAGCGACTTCATATCATTAACTTTGGACAGGTTACCAAGAGAGACTAGTCCCTGGAGAAGAACATCATGCTTGGTAAGGTGGAGGGTCGGTGAAAAAGAAGACCCTCCATGAGACGTATCGACACAGTGACTGCAATGGTCCCCACTACAACAACAATTGTGAGGACAGCACAGGGCCAGCGTTCCATTTGTTGTAGATATGTTTATGAGTCAGAATTGTCTCATGGCACCTAACCACAAGAACAACAACATACTTTACAGCATAATTACATGTAGATTGAGTCTATTGAATCAATTTAAAGTATATCTGTTTGATTCTTGAATTGACTGAAGGAAAATATAATTTTTGTTACATTAAACTAATTTGTCTATAATATATATATATAT
>NW_022104341.1:20944938-20952434 GCF_000313985.2 Echinops telfairi
TTAAGGAATCATTTTGCTTTATTCCAAAATGTAAGATGACCACATCTCTCTACAAGGAACCACTTCGATCCTTCAGAAGAATAAAACTAGTACACAGGTGTTCATTGGCACGTTTTTCACAAAAGCAAAATGTAGGAGCAATCTCAAGATCCATTACCGTGAGCATGGATAAACAAACGACGACATATGTATGCAATGGAATTGGAATATTATTTAGCAGCAAAGGAAAGGCAGTATTGATATAAGCTATAATAAGGAGCAACCTTGAAAATGTTATGCTGAACTAAATAAGCCAGAAGCATGTTGTATAATCCCGCGATATGAAATAAATGCAATAGACAAATGCATGGAGACAAAAGTAGTTATTACATAGACTGAAGGGGAGGGGCATATGGGTAATTTTACTTAATGAATGCAGACAGCGAGTCTGTTTGGCATGATTAAAAGAGTTTAACAAACATAATGTGTTCATTGTGTAACATTTTGTTTATTGATAATGAAACTGAATTTTACCCTTAAAAAGGTTAAACTCGTTTTATTGATTTAATTCTTTACCACAAAACAAATTAAATAAAATGAATTATAAAAACTCCTTGTTCCTATACAAGGTTTCCTCTTCCTACACCTGGAGCAAAACTTCCTGCAAGAACTGTCAATCTGACTTCGGATCATCATTTACCAAAAAATGGCTTTGCCTTAATGCAGAGCTTCTCCTCTGTAAATGTAAACATCAACCAATCTACTTGTTGTTAAGTCCAGTAGTCACGTTTCAACCGTGATGCCTCTGATTTTTCTTTAATATTTCATGTCTTCCTTGATAGCCACTTGGTTTTCATTGACTTAGTGTCTCTAGACGTTAGGCCTCCCTTTGAAGGCTGTTTGCTCCAGAACTCCATACTTGGGCTACTTTTATGCACACAGCTCACGAGACCATTTACTGTTGGAGCTACCATCACTTCTTACTGCAAAATCCTAAATATATATATTTCTTCAGTTCTGATTATCTTTCTCTATCAAGCTACTTTTTTCTAGTCAGTAACCTTTTAGTATATTTTCAATAAATTCTCTCAACCAATGCATATTAAGTGCCAAGTAGATATCAAATACTATGGTAGATATGAAAATTACAACAAAATGTACATGCTCCAATGATCTTGGGAGATCTGGAAATCATGTTTGATACATTCTCCTATTTTGAGGCAGTTCCTTTATTTTCATTCATCTGTGACTTTTTTTTCAATTATTGGCTGCCATTATTGTCTGACATTCTGATATATGCTAGATATTCAACAGCTAGAAAAACACGATAGAAATTAGTTTTGCTTTGGCTTGGTTTATCTCTTTGGTTTGTTTCTTCTTCCAATTAATTTTAAAAGTAGATGGGAGGGATGCTGAATTCCATATTGTAACTTTTGAATTTTAAGTGATGTTGGGCCATCGAGGGGAAGACATCCTGCTAGCAGTTGTACATGTCGCTCTGCAGTCTGCGTCTGGCGTCAGAACTGGACACGTGTGTTTAAAAGTAACCAACAAAGAAGTGCTTAGCTAAATCTACATAATTTAAGTTCTCACAAAAGGCTGAACTATGACCTAATTCAAAGTATATTTTTATTGGAAGACTCCTAAAATTTCAAGTTAATTTTCTAAAACTATGTTCTGATAAGGGCTCATCTAATTAAAAATAAGTATCTTCTGAAGCATGTTTGAATTATCCATTCATTCTACAATATTTATTAAGGACGGAGTCCATGACAAACATAGTGCTAGTCATTGGAAATAATGTGTGATCATGATAAATATGGGTTCTATCCTCCTCTGTTAGGCAGAGTTCTCTAGAGAAACAAAACTAGGACACTTGTGATTATATATATATATACATGCCGAGGTTTATACAGTGAGAAGGGATATAACAGCTAATTAGTCCACACATTAGTACAGAGGGCTCAGTTCAACTCATTTTCATGGTACACTTTGTAATATACTGGAAGTCCTTCACCTCCTGAGGGCTGCAGGTCCAAGGTCAATTAAGCAGACAGCAGAGTCCCCCCAGGCAAGGCAGGCAGAGTCTGCCTGCAGGCAGCAAACAGCAGAGTGGGGTTAGCAACAGTCAGTGGGTCCAGAGCTTAGGGAAGCAGGCCCAGATGAGATTCGAACTCTAGCAGTGCAAAGCAACGGTATCCACCAGCCGTAAGCTCAAGTGGTATTTGCAGCAGCATGGGGGCAAAGCAGGTCTCTGAGGAGCCTCAAGGTCAGGTGGTGTAGCACACAGGTTGAGGCAGACAACTAGCTAAAGCAGTAGCAGCACACTGGTCTGATCACCAGAGAGAAAGAGCGGGCCTTACAGAGCCATCTATCTCTTTGCCCTCCAATCAAACTGCAAACTGATTAATCCCACATGTTCCCATTGGCCAGCTTGGTGTAATAAACCTAGCTGTATACCTTCTAAAACCTCAGGCTAAAGGAGGTAAGCCAGTCAATTAAACATCAAACAGTAGCTAGAAATAAAATATAGTATGTGTGAAAAGGGTCAGCAAAAGAGAGGCAGGCCCTCAATGCGGTGGATGGACACAGCGACTGCAACCCTGGGCTCAGGCACAGGGACCATGGTGCGATGACTCGGGACCAGGAGTGTTTCCTTCTGTTGTGCAGAGGGGCATACGCATGGGCACCAACTCCGTGGCGCCTAGCAACGTGTGTAGAAGCAGCCTCTCTGGCTAGTGATTCCAGCAGACCTTCCTGAAGGGATGGTGTGTAAGAAGACTGCCAGACAGAATGGTAGCAGTTACGCATGTGTACAAGAATGGCCTCACCAGTAAAAAGGAAACACGTGCAAAGACCCGAAGACAAGGAAACCTGGGTCAAACTTGAGGCTCAGAGGAAAGACCTGGGTGATAGAGCAGCGTGAAAAAAAAGGAAAGAGATGGCAGATGAGGTTGATGTGACAGGTAGTGGTAAATGATGTTGGAGTTAACGGAATAAAAACTCCTTGGCTGCCTCCAAAGCCCAGAACTTGCTCCAGGCAGTACATTCCAACAGAGAAAAGAAAGCATTAAAATGCCCTGGTTGCATGCTCTACCGAAGATAATTCCTTGGCAACAGAACCGATTAGATCTATTTTTCTCTCTTTCTCTTTTAAAAATCATTTTATTGGGGGTTCATACAACTCTTATCACAATCCACACATCCATCCATTGTAGGTCAAGCACATTTGTACATTTGTTGCCATCATCATTCTCAAAACATTTGCTTTCTACTTAAGCCCTTGGTATCAGCTCCTCATCCCCCCCCTCCTCATGAATCCTGATGCTTTCTAAATTATTATTATTTTGTCATATCTTACACTGTCCGATGTCTCCCTTCGTTCACCCACTTTCTGTTGTCCGTCTCCCAGGGAGGAGGTTATATATAGATCCTTATAAATGGTTCCCCCTTCATACCCCATCTTTCCTCCACTGGTCCTAAAGGGATCATCTGTCCTGGATTCCCTGTGTTTCCAGCTCCTATCTGTACCGTCGGTCTAGTTGGATCATGATCCCAATTCTACCTTACAAATCCACCTAGCTCTACTTTTTCAAAATAAAGTTGAGGTATAAGTTGCATACAATAAACTGAGCATATTTTAATTGTACAATACAATATGTTTAACATATATGTCCATACATGGCAATGTTCCACAGGTATTCATAAATTTTTAATGGCTACTCCATCAGAAGCAGGCCACCTATTCATTCTTCTAGTCTGTTCTTAATCTGGAATCTCTGCTGAAACCTGTCACCCTGAGTAACCTGCTATGATTTGGAATATAAGGGACATAAACTTCCAGCATCACAGCAACATACACGTCACTCCAGTACCCCAAACTGACAGACAAGTGAAGAAAGCTCATTAGCAACCCTTAATATGCAGATGCTGTGACTTTACTAGCTTCTAGCTAAGAGAATTAGAAGCACTTACCCGATGAAGGTCAAAGACTATAGCCTTCAGTATAGATTACAAGTTAATGTGAAGAAAACACAAATCCCCACATCTGAGCTAAAAGACACAATCTCGATAAACAAAGAAAATATGAAAAATGTCAAAGATTTCATTTTACTGTGATCCCCAAACCACACTCATGGTATCAGCAGGCAAAAAATGAACTGGCACATTGCATTTGGAAACCCTTCTGCACAAGATCTCTTTAAACTGTTAAAGAGTAAAGATGTCACTTGAAGACTGTTGATGTGCCTGACCCATGTCAAGCTATTTTCAATGGCCTTTTATGCACCTCATACCTGGACCATGAATTAAGGAAGACTAGGGAAGAATTGATGCATTTGAATTATAGCATTGAGAAATAATGTGGAAAGTATTATGGACTACCAGAAGAACAACAAATTTGGATATGTCATAGTTTGAAATGCAGAGCTCAGTGAAAACGAGAAAGACCCTCACTGAAACAGATTGATGTAGGGGATGACATGACAGCTGCAAGTGTGGTATAGGACTGGGCACTATTCCCTTCCTGTTGTGCACATAGCCACCGTGAGGTGGAGCTGGCCCAAAGCACCTGATCACCAGGACAAGATGCAGCTTTAAGGCCATCTCTCACTGCCATTGAGTGGATTCTGATTCTTAGTGACCCTGTAGGACAGGATGAACTGACCCTGTGAATTTCTGAAATAATAACTCCTGACAAAAGTAAAAGCTCTTATCTTTCCGTGAGATCATTAGTACACCAAATTAATAAAAAGGCCCACTGCCCTTCAAAGTTTTCCTGTACCCCTTCATCCAGCCCCCTTTCCTTCAGGCATGGGTTGGTCAAGAACAGCATCTGGTTCCTAAAATAAATACTTATTAAATAAAGGATAAGAGAAGACAATAGGGAAATCTCCTATTGAACTTTTATTTGCTTGGTTGCTCCATCTTTTCTAGGTATGCAGTGCTGTTCAGAACCAGGATTTCACTGTCATCAAAGACTACTGCACTGGCCTCAGAGCCCTGCTCTATCTGAAAAGCATGGAAGAGCTGCAGGACTGGGATGGGCAGAGTCCGTCTACGGTGCGTCACCAGAAAGGGAAACCTGTTCCACACATCGCTGAACTCACTGGAAAGGTATGTGCTTGCCTCTCCTGGGTAATCCCTGAGAACGGTAGCTCCCTCAGGTATCACTCCAGGTACTGTTTGCTTCGCACAATGCTTACTAACGGGGGAAGCACGGTGCCGTTGGGTGTGATTTCTACTGCAGAATCATACTGAAGAAGCCTTGATTACGGCTATATGTTGGGTCTGTTACATCTTTATAAACCTGTATAACACAAGGTCATGAAAAAGCAAAAGAAAAGAAGGGTGTGCTGTACAGTGTCTTCAGATGCTTGCTTACTGTGGCGATGGTGTGTCATTCTTCTCACTGGGAGGCTGGCGATTCTTTATTCTCTAACAAGCCCTGGAAATTGTAACATTACCTTTCTCTTTTCAAGACAATCAAATCACCAGAGTCCTGAATAAGATGATGATGTTTTTAAAATTAAATTCCCATCAGTGCCTTTTGTAGCTGCTCCTGCTATGTGGTTAAACCTGGGCTCATGAGGTCATGTGCCAGCTTTCTTACTCACTGCTATTTCCAGGGAAACATATACTGCACTTACGTTTTGCAGAATACAGTGAGGTGAGCAACTCCTCACTAAAACAACATTCAGCATTTGCCTTTGTTTCTTTTTTGTATTATTCCAAATAGACAACCATTTTCAGAAGACATTTCTGCATCCTGAGTGAGGGGAAGAAAAAATTACAATTCTTAGTCCTTTCGCCTTGTCACCACATCAATAATTAACTTAAAAAAAAGGATGCCAGTATAAAAAGACTCTTTAAAGGAAGCATTTAATAATTCAAATGAATCTTAACTTGAAACAGGTCACATGAAAAAGAATAGGAAACAAAACCCTGGCTCTTCTTTCTTGCACGGCTGGGTTAGAGACTCTGAAAGAACCAGAGAAACATCATAGATCTGACTTTCGTTGGGCTGCTTCTAGTGGAAAATATCACTGTCCCTGTACCAACAGTGTAAAGGCTTCTTGGAGAATAATGTGTATGATTGCAGGTCCAGTAATGAAAAACAAAAGGGGAAAGACATAAAATCTTTCCGTGCAGTTCCAGGAAGATATGATGGATGACTCCACGAGTGGCAATCAAACAGAAAGGCTGGGTGCCATGAATATTTATAATATTGTAATTAGGAAGACTGTGCCTAAGCAGCATTATTAGTCTAACTAATCATATTATCATAAACTGAGTCTGCAGTATTTAGACAGTGAGTGTTCTGCCTTTATCAATGACTATCAATATTCGAAGGTTTTTCATATGTAAAAGAAATTCACAAATGACTTTCCCCTTGTTCCATGTAAATGCCTCAAGGACATTGTTTCTGACATGATAGCTAGTGGCCATCTATAAAGAACTGTCTCATACTGGGTGGTTGTCATGTGAACCAAAATATAAGTAGCTGCATTGCACAGGGACATATTGCCTTTAAAGGACTTACACAATAATTTCTTAAAACTTAGGTATTTAAATAAAATATAGATAATGATGGGGACACTTGTGTCAATAACAGAAATGGAATTTGATTATCAGATCACTTTAATCTGGTTTCAGACTTCCTTTACTTTGGTTGATGTAATAAGGCCAGCCTTCATCACAATCATAAATGTAACCGTCAGTATAATCAAGAGAAAAAAAACCCAGCCAGACTTGGTCTATATGATTATATTAGTGCTCATTTCTCAATGCCAAGTTCAGGAAGGAACAGGTGGTCTGGTAATGGATTTGTGCTCCTCGATTCTCCAGCGCTGGCTGGCGTGACTATAGTAATAGAGGAATATCCCCTTCAGGTGAAAAACCCTAATAGTGAATCAAAACAGTCTGAATCCAAGGTACAGGTGGCCTCCTAATTGCACCTTCTTAGTGTCACTGCTGTGTATGTGTGGGTGTGGGTGTCTTTTAAAACAAGTCTTATGTTCTCATAAGCGAAAGAATAGCATGCTTCTCTGTCAGGTGTTTCCATGCTGTATGAGAAGCAAATGAACACGACTCCTTTATAAAGACTTTCAATGTGCTTAGCTTCTTTGCACAGGACAGATTCGTTTAGAAAGAACAATTGTCACTCAAGCATTCATTCATATGAGAGCTTTAGATAGCACGTAGGAAATGGAATTAAGAGATAATGAAATCTTTCGACAAACTTTTTGAAATGCCCTTATATTTTAAGCTTGAAAAAAAAAAAAGAGGTGTTCAGAAGAAAACCAATTACAAAGATACCTGTTTCAAGACATTGGGAAAATGAAACTTTGGATATGGAAATAAAGATTTGGTCAAGCTATTCACTTTATCTTTTAAGTAGTAGTATTTAATATGTTCTCTCTATCCTTTGCATAAAAATCATTGGATCCTTAAAGGCTTGTAGGCAAACAAGCGGCCATCTAGCTCAGAAACAACAAAGTCCACAGAGAAGAAGCACA
>NW_022104341.1:20953377-20967228 GCF_000313985.2 Echinops telfairi
TTAAAAAAAAAGAAGAAAAAAAGAAAAACAAAACAAAACAAAAAAAAAAGAAAAAAAATCATTGGATCCTAGTGGTGCAATAGTTAAGCACTTACCTTGCCATCAAAGCCTAGTGGTCTGAATCTACAAGCTGCTTTGTGGGAGAAAAGAGCTGGTGATGCTGTCAAATTCAGAGCACAGCGCATGCAACCCTGTGGGTTGTTGTGCCTGCCTACCCAGATGGCTTTGAATCAGAATCTTCTTAACAGCACAGGACACCAGAAACCTTATGCTTACCTCCCTTATTAATTGATTAAACTTTCCCAACAATATTTCTTTAGATGCCTTTGGAAGGAAAATAATTTGGACATTTGTTGTTTGTTCTGATCTGTGGGTAAGTAGATTGAATCTGTGCCTGCAAGTTTAGGAGCAGATGCAATGGAAGAGTGAACAAAAATTTTTGTCAGCCCCTAGAGCTGTTGATCCCAAATTATTGGTGCTCAAGATCCACACAAGGAGCCCTGGTGGACTAGTGGTTGAAACGTTGAGCTGCTTACCTCAAGGTCCATGGTTCCAGCCATCCTGTGGGAGAGGAGGCTGCCTGCTTCTATGAAGATTTATGGTCTTAGAAACCCTGCACAGCAATTCTACATGAGGTCCCATAAGGTTGCCATAGATTGGAGCAGACTGGACCGCAGTGGATTCGATTTGGGTTCTGGTTCAAAAACCATGTGACATGCAGGTGAAAAATGTAGTTTCCCAGGACCCATTCCCAGAGATCCCTCTGATTCACTCAGAGGTTCCAGGAATCAGGTTCAGAGATCATATTGCCAAAAGTAACAAAGTTAGAATTACAGTAGAAACATCCGGGGAAAAAAAGTTAGCAATAGCCAAAAGGCCAGCATATCTTGATGTAGATGTATCTGAAATCTGATTTCTGGCTGGAAGAAAAATGGGGAAAGAAAATCAGAGAGTCAAGTTGAAGAAACCCAGAGAAGCCCCATGCTGGGGCTTCTGAGTGGCCAGAGTGTAACATGACCTAGTGTGAAGCCTGGGTCAAAGAATGGGTGTACCAGCTGGATCAAAATCATACAATCAAGGGCTGTGAGAACCAAGACTTTCCTCTCAAAGGCATGATCTCCAGAGTGTGCAGAGATCACCAAAGTGAGGAACCCTGTGAGGATGAGGAGCAGAGGGCATTCACAGTGTCATCACCAGGGAAGAGCCACGCTTGCAGAAGAGTCTGTTAGTTTAAAACCCAGTTAGTTAAATCTCCCCAATCTTCCTGATGAGAAGCCGGGGTTTAAAAACATGAAGTGAAAGGCATACAGTTGGGATCCGGAGTAGCAGTTCCTAGAAAAATTAAGACTAAGTCCATCAGTTTTACATAATTCTTCATTACTTATCAGTTAGAGTAACTTGGGCAAATTACTTAATCTTTTTAAATCTGTTACTAAAATGTGAAATAATGATAAACAAAACAAAGGTCCAGAATCCCTCATCAACAATTCTGAAATCCAAAAAGCACTGAAATAAAATGCTTTCATTTAACTCATTTGGCAACAAACCTGGCCTGAAATGCTGTAAGGCTATTTATAATCTTTATTCCTGTTGAAGTGAATATTTCACTGCTTACTGCAGAGACACTAATGTGTTTGATTCTGGGGTGCTACCCCATTCCTTGCTGTGGGTATTATGTGAAATGTCGTATATGCACCAGAATACTTTAAAAATTATGAATCCCCCCCACTTTTAGATAATGGATTATGAAGGATACCTAGGTGAGATTATGACAGTTCTTATAGTTAAAAAAGTACCTCTAATTTTAGAAGTGGGGCCAAAATATATATTTTAGTGAAATCAGACAATAAAATTAACATTTGATATTTTTAAGTCATGAAAAATAAGAACTGTGTTTCAATTATTTTGTTGTGAAACAAGAAACAGGTCTAATCGGATGGTAATATTAGAATAAAGTGTGGTATAAGGAAGGAAACACTTTCAATATTTTGTGCTTGGGATGACATCAGGAATCCTAAGCAAGAGCCCTTGCACGTAAAACAGCACAGACCAAAAGCTGCTTAGTGCCTGGGGTGTACCTGCTGTTCCCTAACACGGAAAATATCTTTCCCATTTATTTGAGGAAAAGTCTTAAGGATAACCTTCTCTTCGAACCATTTCTTGACCTCTAAATTGAAATGAATCCCTGTACCTTTAAAAAAGCCAAAGGACGTGAGGTAGGGGTGGCATCTGACATCCAGCTCTGCACAAGGGAGGAAAATTAGCCTCCACATTGACATTGCCCGATGCTAATCTGTGAGGCTGAGGTCAATTCTACTTTCTCTAATTCTTGATGGGCTCGCTAAGTCATTGCAATGACCACACAGAACTCATAGACAGTACTCACCTGTATGGGGTTTATTAAGGACTCATAGACAGTACTCACACGTATGGGGTTTATTAAGGACTCATAGGCAGTACTCACACGTATGGGGTTTATTAAGGCTTCATAGACAGTGCTCACACGTATGAGGTTTATTAAGGACTCATAGGCAGTGCTCACACGTATGGGGTTTATTAAGAACTCATAGACAGTACTCACACATATGGGGTTTATTAAGGACTCATAGACAGTGCTCATACGTATGGGGTTTATTAAGGAAATCAACCGGTTACTCAAGCTCAGCATACACTTATTTAGTCAGTACATTTCCTTCTAAGCGGTTTTCAGGCTGGTCGCTCTGGTCTTTGGCCTCTGTCCTACTTGTTCAATGTTACAAAGCTCTTTTTGGCCTGCCAATAAATGTTCAAGGGGCATGCTACTCTCCCATAAGCCTCATGCTGAAGATGTTGAGCCCCAGCTCCAGGGGTAAGCAAACCTAGATTCCCCAAATAAGTGCCTGGAGGTCCCACACTACACAAGCCAGCCTCCTTCCCGAAGGCACTCAGCTTTCCTACTTACTTCTTGGACTGGGAAGTCCATTGCTGTGTTTCATGCTCTGATTCCTACTTCTGCTGCTGCTGCTCCTCTGCCACTCTTGGGTACCACAATTGGATCTTGGAACAAGAAAGTTCAATGCACAGGGAAATTGAATTCCTTGATCCAGGACCCATTTCACTCCTGCTTCTGAATTTTTTAGACCCCGCAAGTTGAAAATCACAATTACTCCTATTCACGACCATTTTCAACTGAAATCTATGAGTTCCACCTCCCACTTTCTCTTATCCAGATCAATCAGGTAGAGGTCATTCGGTCAGAGGAACAGAGCCTATGGCTGTAAGAGCCAAAGAACACAGTTCACTGCTCGGCAGCATCCCTTTCGCCACCTCACTTGCAGCAGGCATCAAGTAGCATTTGAACCATTACAGATCAATTTCTTTTAATAGAAAATAACTTCACTTATTCATTTCTTCATTGTCATTCCCTGAACACTTATCAATATATCAAATCAACTAACCCCACTGATACCCATCCAATTCCAATTCATAGTGACACTGTGTAGGCTTTGTGAGATTGTAAAACTTTAGAGGGAATCTTTGTCCCACTGACCAGCGAGTGGGTTTGAACTGTTGCTGTCCCAGTCAGCAGTTCTCTGAAAGTACCCCCAGGGTTCTTTTACGATGCACAGTGAGGGTGTAGTGCATTTTGGTAGGCATGAATGATTAAGTGAATGCTCTAAGAGTACACCTTAGGGATGTAATTCAGATGTAGTAGTCATTAACGAACACTAAGCAGATGACATAACCTTCCTTGCACAAAATATGGAGGACTTGAACCACTTGCTGATGAAGATCAAGGATTTCAGTAAAGATTGCAATGTATTGTAGAGTGTATTAGTCCAGGCTGACTAGAGAAACAAATTCATAAACATGCATATGTGTAGAAGAAAGAGGTTTATATACAAGAGTAGTTACATACTGAGAAAACATCCCATCCCAGTCCAGATCAAATCCATAAATCTGATATTAGCCCATATGTCCAATACCAATCTATAAAGTCCTTTTCTGACCCACGAAACACCTGCAATGACGCCGAATGCAGGAAGACCACAGGCCAGTGGGTAGGAAGTCTTGTGAATCCAGTGGGATTTTAAGCAAGCATCTCAGCACTGGCTGGGGTCTCCACGTGGCTTCTCCAGCACCCAGGGCTGCATCAGAGTAGGTCCATGTGGCTTCTCCTCAGCGGTTTCCCAGGGAGTCAACCTTGTCAGTAGAGAATTTCCAAGGAGGGAGGGGAGAGAGAAGTGTCTCCCACCTCCAAACAGGAAATATAGGAATTCCCAGAATTCTCAGGAGAAGGCAATGCCCACACAGAGGCCTCATTGGCTATGAGCCAATTGACAGACTAGGCTCCACCCCTTCACTCTTTATCCTCTCAAGTCCCAAAGTAACATCAGATTATGTAACTACCACGTAGAGGAAGCACATATCTTCACCACTGGAACATTATAACAAAGGTAGAAAAGGTTGAAGTTTGTCAAGGATAGTATCTTGCTTGGATCCATAGCCAATGCTCATGCAAGCAGCAGTCCAAAGATCAAACAACGCATTGCTCTGGGTAAATCTGTTGCCCAAGATGAAGGGTGTGACTTTGAGAAGTAAGACGCACCTGACCCGGTTGCTTCCTATGCATGTGAAAGTTGGGCCTTGGCTACGGACGTCTGAAGAAGCAGTGCTGCACTTGAATTTCAGTGCTGGGGAAGAGCATAAGCAGATGGATTTATCCCGGAAGAAGTACAGTCAGAATGCCCCTCAGAAAGAAGGACGGGGAGACTTTGCTTCATGGACATCAGACGTGTTATCAGGAGAGAGAGTCCCTGGAAAACGACAGCATGCTTGGTGACAGAGAAAGGCAGCAAAAAAGAGGAAACCTCTCAACAGGATGGATTGGCAGAGTGACTGCCACCGCCAGCTCGAACACTGCAGCCATTGTGAGGACAGCCCAGGACAGGCGGGGCTTCGTCCTGTGTTAGAGCCACTATGAGCGTCATGGCGCTTACTGACAGTGGGTGGAAACGTCAGAACAATTATGAGGGTGGCACAGTTGAACTTAACACCACCATGGAGCTCTCAACTAATTGAAATCTCATTCTATTGCATCAGAAATGAAATCGTGTGGAAAGAAGAGAACACGCTTTAAATATACCGTCTTTCTGTGTATGAGTCAAGTTTAGTGAAGCAGGCACCTGGTAGGACCACTGTTGCTTCTCAGCCTGGCTAACGTACCTATAGAGGATAAGCAATGCCTCAAACCAAACACGCCAAACTAACTGCCCTGCAGTCCTTTCTGACTTGAGACTGAGCAGAAAGCCTGTGGCAGTTACAGAATCTCCAGTCAACTTGAGCGGAGGGCTGGAGTCCAGCCTGTCAATCAGAGCATCACCAATGTTGTCTCTGTGTGGCGTTGGCCCTCTCCTGAGGATTCTGGGAACTCGTGTCTTCCTCCCTGGAGGCGGGACACACACTCTGCCTGTGAGACATACCTGTTGACCAGCCACGTGGAGCTACACTGATGGAACCAGAGCCCTGGAGCTGGACGAGCCACATGGAGACTCACACCAGCGCTGAGATGCTTCCACCACCATTGGATCCACAAGACTTTCCACCCACTGACCTGTGATCTTCCTGCATTTGGCGTCATTGCATGTGTTGCATGAGTCTGAAGAGAAATTTATAGACCGGTATCAGACATATGTGCTCTATCAGACTTATGAACTTGATCTAGACTGGACTAGGATATTTTCTCAATATACAATTGTTCTTTTATATAAAGCTCTCTCTTACATTTTTATGAGTGATTCTGGATTTGTTTCTCTAGTCTACCTGGACTAACACAAAGCCCCATCTTTGTCTTTTAAAGCAACTGGTGGTTTAGAACTTCTGACCTTGTGGTTAGCAGTCCTAGCAATGTCTACTACCATGTTAAAGAAATAGTGTGGTAGCTCAGTGGCTAAGTGAACATAGAGAGTGATCTGTCACCCATTTGGTTTAGTTCTGTTTTCTGTGAAGCCTATCTGTGAGCTTCTTCCTTTTCCCTCAATGTTTACTTTACATTGAAAGTAAATGTGCCATAGTCTTGTGTTAACAGAGCTAGCATAGCACTGACCACATGATCTTATCGCTATATTCTCCCTATCACGGTGGCTCTTTCTGAGCATCTGAAAAAGAGACCATGTCTTATTTATGCCTAGTTTTTCAAGCACCCAGGACAGGACTACATGTTTACAGAAATGAAGCTGCACAAACTGTCAGTGGTGTCCGTAGATGGGAAGCAAAGAAGAAGCCAATTTATAATTAAAATTCCAGCTAGCACTTTCAGGGATAGCAGTCTGTTTTTGAAGAAAACAGTGCATGTCTCGAATTACGTTCAGTGGATATTAAAACGATGAAATACATATCAGTGATGTATTAGGAAGGGAACACAATCTGTGCTCATTAAAATGCTTTCATGAAGATAAAATCAGAGCCTCTCTCCTGGTGGAGCAACCCCTCAGACTGTGAGAGTGCCATTTTCCTAGCCGAAATCATAACCGGCACTTCCATATGGCCAGATGCATCCCGCTTTTGATATTTGAAATCCAAAAGTTAGAAAATTTAGTAAATCCCTGGTTTTAGAATAGTTTTATATGTAGATGTCTCACCATTTCCTCATAACCTCACACAGAGAACAAAAGTAATGATTGAAAAAGAAACATATCAGGTCAACAGCACGAGCAGTGACCCCAAATCAAACTCACCGCCACGGAGTCAAGGCCAACTCCCAGCCCCCTGATCAGACAGCGGAGAACTGCCCTTGCCAGTCTCCCAGGCCATAACTCTTCTTCGAGGACAAAGTCCAGCCCTTCTTCTGGAGAGGGCTGCTGGTTTCCAACTGCTGTGATTTGCCGCCCAATGCGTAACCACCTGTCTACCCAGGATCCTCAACAGGAAACAAACATGTTATTTTCTATTTATCACAGTTTTAAAAGTTTTATATCTGCCATTCTATTTTACCTCAAGTGGAACCAACATACTTTGTATATTTTAAATTAAAATATTATTGCCATATTAAAATATAATTGCCATACAGAAAAATACACAGAATTCTAAATGAGCCAACTGATGAATTTTGACAGTATAGATGCTATGAAACCCTTCTTCCCATTAAGGAAGTTGCTACCACCTCCACGTTTTCTTCTGCACCTCCCCAACCATGTGGTATTTTCCTCCCACCATTAAGATAAGCCATTGTTATTCTGATTTCTATCACTAAAGATGAGTTTTTCATGTTAAGGAAAGTCTTATAAATGGAATTCTACTGAATGCATGTTTTTGTGTGTGGTTACTTTCACTCAGCCTACTGGGTCAGAAATTCACTGTGTTGCTACGGATGCTAGTTAATACCTTTTTTATTAAGAATTCTAATTCAGTGTATGAATATGCTACACATTATTTAGCATTACATATTAATCAAGCCAGAAGTTACTTTTAGTTCTATTAAAAATTAAGTTGGTCTAAGCACTCTTGTATAACTGTCTTTTAGATACATATTTTCCTTTCTTTTATTTGATACCTGGGAGTGTAATTTCTGGGTTGTAAGGTAGATGTACATCTAATTTGATGAAAACTATTAAACAGATTTCCAAAGTGGTTGCACCATTTAAAAAGTACATTTATTTTGTTATTGTTTGCAAGTGATAATGTACACAGCAAAACATTGACCAGTTCTGCCGTTGGCCCACGAACAACTAAGTGACGGTGAGGAATTGTGTTATTTGCTTTGTGCAGGCATTCTCACCCTCCTTCTCGAAGGTGCTTCCTCCCCATTACATGACTTCACCACCGCCTGAGGGTTCAATGTCAGCCTTCCATTTGCTCTTCTCACTTTGGCCCACAGAGATCATTCTTTTTTTTTTTAATCATTTTATTGGGGCTCATACAATTCATCACAATACATAGATCAATTGTGCAAAGCACACCTATACATTTGTTGCCCTCATCATTCCCAAAATTCGCTTGCCTCTTAATAACACACAATGCTCAAGACAGACTTTTCAGAAATTTGTTAAGCTAAACTAATGTTTGGTATACGATTTCATTAGATATTTTGAATTTAAGTTTTTAAGAGTATCTATGGGCAGTAGTTTTGGGGGTTCATTCAGCTTTTGTGTATACAGAAGTCTGGAGTCCATGGGGGATACCATTTTATACTTTGGATGAGGATTCAAACTCTTGACCTTGCAGTTGCAGCTCAACATGTAAACTACTATGCTAGAGCTCCTTGGTATCACCAGTCTATTTCTGTTTGTTTGAGTTTGTTTTACTTTTTTTTTAAATAATCATTTTATTAGGGGCTCATACAACTCATCACAATCTGTACATACATCATTTGTGTCCAGCACATTAGTACATATGTTGACTTCATCATTCGCACAACACCCGCTTTCCACTTGAGCCCTTGGTGTCAGCTCATTTTTCCTCCTCCCTCCCCGCTCCCCCCTCCCCTGAACCCCTGATAATTTATAAATTATTATTATTTTATCATATCTTACCCCATCCAACGTCTCCCTCATCCATTTCTCCGCTGTCTGTCCCCCAGGGGACATATGTAGACCTTGTCGTCTGTTCCCCCTTTCTCCCTCAACTTCCCTCCACCCTCCCACTTTGCCAGTCTTTTTAATGTTAGCAATTCTAGTATGTTTGTATCAGTATTTCATTCTGCTTTTAATTTTAATTTCTCTAATAACTAATTATGTTCAACAGTTCTTTATGATCGTCCTCTGTGAAGTGGGGAAATATTTCGTCAAATTTTGTTAGATTTATTTTTTTATTTATTTGTAAGGGGTCTTTATATATTCTGTAAACAAATCCTTATATGTAAAAAAAGTATTTGACAAAATCCAACACCCATTCATAATAAAAACTCAGCAATCTAGGGATAGAAGGAAATGTCTTCTTGGATTAAAAGTCTTAAATTCTATAGCTAGTATCATAGTTAAAGGTGGAAAAAAATTATTTTAGGAGAAAATTATTTTCTCCTAAAATTAAAAATTAGGTGAGAATGTCCACTCTCAATACTTATATCCAATACTATACGTACAGTCCTAACCAGTTAAGTCAGGATAAAAGTAAAATTAAAGACATCCAGATTGAAAAGAAAGAACTAAAATTATCTTTATTTCTAGATCATATAATTTTAGGCAATACTAAGGAACTTATAAAAACATTAGATCAATAAGTAAATATGGAAAATTTTTATGAAACAAAGACAATAGAGGTATGTGCCGCTTAATCCACAATGTCTCCTGTGAAACAGGATGTTTTGTGATACAGATGCTGTGTTGACATCACAATACACACACATATGCAAATATATGTATATTTGATGCACACATATCAGAGTGTACACTGCTTTGGCTCTCAGTTAATACCTGTATCGTCTGTGATTGCTAACTTGCACCTGCAATTGGCTGTATTGAATGCACAGCACTCTGAGCAGCGCAGGGGAATCTGGTGGGAATTTAAAGCTAGGAGGCATGGAGCAGAGGGTGCCACAGCTCAGCTTCTCCCCACAGGCACCAACAAGGCAGGGTACACTCCAGCAGCAGCTGTAGGAACTGTGGCAGCTGGTGTGGGGACTGCAGCGACACACCCTCAACACCAGTTTTGCCTTCGGATGCCCTTCCAAGCATCTGCTCCATGAGTACACGTGTGGTTGGACCTCTGAGGTTGGAAATTGTCCTTATAACGTGCCAACCACGATACAGAATTCAACTGTATTTCTATATGAGTAATGGAAGTAATTAACAACTATGAAATGAAATTTAAATGCCATTTATAATAGCAAATCAAAAACAAAACACTTAAGAACTTGAAAATCTGTACCATTCTTTGCATAAAAAACCACAAAGGATGGCTAAGAAAAATTAAAGAAGGTCTAAGACAATAAGGAGGTAAGCTATCAGTTCTCTCCAAATATATGGTAGGTTTATCCCAATCCAAATCCTAACATAAGTTTATACTTTAGAAATCAACACTCTGATTCTAACATTTACATCAGAATTCAAAGTAGCTTGAATAGCAAAACAGTCTTCTATAAAGAAGAACAAATTCAGAAGATTTGTACTACTTGCCTGCCAAACATTCTATAAATCTTCAGTAATCAAGCAAGTGTGTTTTGGTGTCAGCATAGACAAATAGATCAATGGAACAAAATTGAGAGTCCAGAAATAGACCCGCACACACACACTCAATTGATTTTTGAAAAAGGCATCAAAGCAATCCAATGAAAAAAGGAAAAACTTTACAACAAATGGTGCTGGAATTAATGAATCCCCATATTGGGAAATATATAAAATAAGAATGAACCTCAATACCTACCTCACACCAGATACAGAATTAATTTTAAATCGATTATAAATCTAAAAATAAAAGTTAAGACAATACAACTTTAGGAGAAAAGAAAAGTTAACTTCATGATCTGGAGATAAAGAAAATAATTCTTAACCCACAAAAAGTACTAAGTATAAAAGAAAAAAAAACTGATTTAATTATATTTATAAAAATTGCAAACTTCCCCTGGAAATACACAGCTAAGACAATCTCTCAAGTCATAGAATGGAAGACTATATAACATATATATCTGACAAATAATTATATCATAGTAAATATATATAATATTTTTAAGATGTAAATAAATATGTTCAAATATTTTAGTCTTATCAATGAATATGTGGAATCTTACAGTGGAAAGCCCATATCAAAGGTACTGTCTGTGGGCCCTTGGGACTATCTCCCACTTATCTTTTGCTTGTTCTTATTTCTACTGACCTTTGGTGAACCTAGCTCAAGAATAGAGGAAGAGAAAAAGAGAAAAGTCCTTTTCCTTTAAGATTTCATATGATCCTCAGTCTTCATCAATGTTCTCGTCTTCCAATGCTGCTCTGTTCCTGTAGTTATTCTTCCTGTAACTGCCAGATGGCTACATTATAATATTTGAAAATTTCCAGACAGTTACTTGGATAATGATTGAAATTGTATCTGGCATGAGTGGTCTGTCATTGGCCCTAAAATAGGCATACGGAGGGTGCTACTGCTTTTGCCAAGTCAGAAGTAAGAGCAATATCAAAATTTAACAAGAAGTGATAGGGGAGGGACTGGTAGGATCCCTTCTTGTTAGTGTTTCGCTTTGTATAGCCCAGAAGTGTCTATGCCCCATATAAGTCTCCCCAACTTGGTTCTTCCATGCCAGGGATAATTTGGTTTATCTCCCAGGAACATTGGTCAGTTGGTAGTGGCTGCTTGTTGGATAGTGAAGCCATTCTGAGGAGACGTTGTCCTGTGTGTGAGCACAAACAAGATATAGCATGAGGCTCTGCACGTCTTTGTCTGTGTAGAACACCTACAGAAGTCCTAGCTTAGGAATTTGGAAAGCAACTGAGATTTTGAATTTGCAACCAAGCAGCTGCCTCACTGCAGTCCACCATTGCAAACCTGAAATAAAATGTAAAGCACACCACATTTTCATTGTTGGGTTACTCTCCCATCACTTTCCTCCATTGGTTTATCAATGCTTTTTTAAGAAGTTAACCTTACTACGTAAAATTGATACCCAATTGCCAATCATAAATGTAACTATTACTTTAGTCACTTTTGTGAAAGTAAGTGGTAAAATATAAGTCCACATGCCTCATCAAACACGACTAATTGAATCAGAATGTACCTTATTAATATTAATTGTATACCTAGAACTTGTATAAAAGTGCTGTATAACTTCAACACAACTTATCCACATTAATTCTTATTTTACTTCTGAGCTGGAGAAAAAGTTAGAATTTTCGTTTGTCCCGAGTGGGAATTGAGAATTTAAAAGAAACTATTTCAATACCATATAAATTGAAATTTGCATTAGGAATCCATTCCTTATGTCCGTCCCTTCTCTCCATTAACTCTATCAAATAAGTGGTATTTATTGCAAACCAGTTTCATTTTCTCCTCATCCTAGTTATATAGCAAAAATCAAAATATCTCTCTATAATTCTAAGCTATGCCCCTGAGACTGGGTATGTAATTTGTTACATCTTTGCTTAAGCCCATCTGCCTACTTGAAAAAATAGGAATCATAGAATGAAGTTTTAATTTCCTGGCAATTATAAGAGTCAAAGGAGTCATTTGGATAATGTAAAGGAGTTATCAGAAATTTACATTATATTAAGCTTTTTACATTATATATTAAGTTTTATGTCAATAGGTCCTAATTCGAGCAAAAAAAAAGATAAATAAATGTGTGTTTTTTGTCTTTTTGTTTTTAAAGAGGGTTTGCTTTATTTAAAAAATAAAAGAAAGCCCAAGCAAAAATAAAACTAGCTTTTCGTTTTGCTTGGGTTTTGTTTTATATTTTTAGCTTGCAAATGCCAAGGGTCATAAATACTGTTGATTAACTCTACCGAATCTCTGGAAATATAGGAAGGATAGGCTAGGAGATCCTCAGTTATACTGAACAGTTGGCAATTTCTCAATTAACCAAATTCGTTTAGATGTTCAATATGCAATATCCATCCCTTTCTCTCATTTCCTTAGAGACTTGCTGACACACATCACTTGTATTGATTCAATTAGTCACAAAATCCCCAAATATGCACTCTATATTTTGAGGCACAGGTACCACAAAAGAATGTTATGAGCATCTCCGATGAAAACTCTCTGTTGGTTCTGTGCTTTGTAGTCACTCACAGGCAGCCCCTAGGAATGCAGCTGAGAAGATGTAACTACAACTTGCAAGGAGCCTGTGACTATGCCACACAGAGAATCCTTTGATTTGCAGCTTCAGGCACTGTTTATGAAGCTGTCTCTGAGAATGGAAGTCACCCTGAAGCCTTCACCCCCAGCCTTCCACCCCAGGCTGGCTAGTCTGCTGTGCGTTGTTCTCAGCAAACCGCATCAAGGCCATACCTTTTGAAGATGTCTTTCCATGCATCTTTAAAACATTTCGCTTGTCTTCTCTGTGTTCAATTTTGCCCTATTTCATCTCAATCCATAAAGGCTTCTCTAGGTTCCCTGAGGGTGGAGATTTTCTGCACATGCCCAGTCCGACTGTACAAAAGTCACCCATCACTGCAGGGCTATTACACTGGTCACCATCCAGACCTCAGTGCTCCCAGGTCTCTCCTGCCATTTAATGTGGGTCCCAAAGGAAACCAATGAAAATCCACATGACCTCTGTGCTACTCCAGACCTCCTAGGTAAACAGCACTCTTCTGCAAGAGCATCTAACTCCGTGCCCTTGGCTTTGGTGGTGACCCCTGCTGTGCTCGCTGTGTCCTCCTCTTCCTGGATGTTTAGGAGAAGTACATTTCCCTGTTTCCTGGATGTTCTGGGTGACTAGGTGACACGCTTTCTTTAGTCAATGACAAATGTATGTAATGGAATGTGTGTCTCTTTGGTTGGGAATATGAAAACCTACGGAGGCCTGGTGGCTAGCTGAGAGGTTGGAAATTCAAACCTGTCCAGACATTGTAGCAGAGAGGAACCTGATAAACTGTTTCAATAAAGAATAAAACCTAGAAAATGCTTTTTTTTTAAATCATTTTATTGGGGGTTCATACAACTCTTATTATAATCCATGCATCCACCCATTGTGTCAAGCACATTTGTATATCTGTTGCCATCATCATTTTCAAAACATTTTCTTTCTACTTGAGCCCTTAGTATCAGCTTCTGATTTTTCCCCTCCTTCCACTCCCCACTCTCCCTCATGAACTCTTGATAATTTATGTTATTATTATTTGTTCATGTCTTACACTGTCCGATGTCTCCCTTTACCCGCTTGTCTGTTGTCCATCCCCCTGGGAGGGGGTTATAGATAGGTCATTGTGATCAGTTCCCCTTTTCTCC